>NC_031989.1:32006766-32083516 GCF_001879085.1 Nicotiana attenuata
TCTTACACTGCTCAGTCACCAGAATAGTCTAATACAAAGAGGGATCGAAATAACATCTAACAACTATGGATAAAATGAGAAGGAGACTTTGCGGATCTGCGGACGTAGCAGATGTATACCTCAAGTCCCCAATACGCTCCCTGACAGCTACTGGCGGTACGCCTGCTCAGAAGCACCTGGATCTGCACATGAAAAACATGCGCAGAAGAGGCGTGAGTACACCACAGCGGTACTCAGTAAGTGTCAAGCCTAACCTCGGTTGGGTAGTGACGAGAAAAAGGTCAGGGCCCTACTGAGACAGAAACAATAAAATAGCAAGATATTAACAGTATCGAAGTCTGAAGAAAACTAATGAACACAGCGATGTGATAAGACAGATCAATGAAATATACAACTGCAAGACAAAACAGGAACACAGAGTAAATACAGCAAAATTACAAGAATACCGACGGGGGTCTCCCAGGATACCGTCCTGTAGCCCCTTTTCAACTGTCCAATGGAACTTCGGAGATACCGTCCCGTAGTCCAAATCTCATATCTATGTCAAAAGATCTCCCGGGATACCGTCCCGTAATCCAATCATCAGTGTGCAGGGGGATCTCCCGGGATACCGTCCCGTAGTCCCAAAATAAAAGTGCAGGGGAATCTCCCAGGATACCGTCCCGTAGTCCCAAAATAAAAGTACAGGGGGATCTCCAGGGAATCAAACCCGTAGTCCCAAAGTAAACAATCAAGGGGGAACTCCCGGAATCTGCATCCGTAGTCCCAATATAAATGTGCAACCAACATCAACGAATTATTCAGAAATTTAAGTACAACAATACAAGGCATCAAATAATACTGGCCTAACATGCTCCACGTAATCAAAGTTAAGACAATTTAAACAAATAGGCAGCTTGGATCAATTAAACATGCTCTTCTACGCTAGCACATGCTATAAAAGCAAGTAAAGTAAGGCAAATATGAAAGAGAATCCAAATCAAGTATTTAAGTAAAAATCCGGGTTTCAACAATTTGCTCAAGTACGCGCTCGTCACCTAACGTACAAGGCATTCAGTTACCAATTATCACATCCTAAGGGACGAAGTCCCCACACAAGGTTAGGCAAGCCACTTACCTCGAACCAGTGCGAAGTCAACTAGGGAACGATGCCCTTGCCACGAGTATCCGACTCCAAATGGCCCAAATCTATTCAGTTAAATTACAAATCGTAAATAATATTGCAAACAACTGATTCCACTATTGAAATTAAAGCTAAGGCGCGAAAATAGGTGAAATGACCAAAATGCCCCTCAGGCCAACATCTCGGAACCGAATAATTTTCACATTTTTCAGAAACCTCGTACTCTCACGAGTCTAACCATATAAAAATCTCAGAAATCGGAGGTCGAATGCTCCCTCAAAACCCAATAGTTTAGTCAATGAACTTTCACCCAAATTCTTCCATTTTTGATCCTTAATTCGAATTTAAAAGGCGGATTTAACTACTAAATGATAGAATATAATTGGCAAGGATCATAGAAATGTTACCCAATAATCTCCTCTCCAACATCCTCTCAGAATCGCCCTTGCCCGAGCTCAAAATTGATTTTCAAACTTATGAAATTAAACCCTCGAAATTTCCTATTTCTGCCCAGACATTTCCGCTTCTGCGGACAAGGGACCGCTTCTGCGGTCCCGCTTAAGTGGCAAAATAACCGCTTCTGCGGTTTCTCATTAAAGGGGGAAATTCCGCTTTTGCGGACACATGACCGCTCCGGCGGTTCCGCTTCTGCGGAAAGATGACCGCTTCTGCGGTCTCTGAGGGGAAGCCAAAAATCGCTTCTGCGATGAGGAAGCCGCTTCTGTGGTTCCCAAACCGCATAAGCGAAAATACCAGAAGGGAAAATATACCAGCTGCAACAACTTAGAAAATTTCCCCGTTAACCATCCGAAATCATCCCGAGGCCCCCGGGGCCTCAACCAAAAGCACCAATGCCACCTAATACCTTATTCGAACTTGCACCAATCCTCAAAATACCTCAAACAACACCGGAACCCGATTAAATCAAGGATTCAAGCCTAAGAACTTCAAATTCTAACCAAATACGCTTTCGATCAAAAACCTAACCAAACCTCGTCCGAATGACCTGAAATTTTGCAACATATCCCAAATGACATGACAGAGCTACAGCAACTTCCGGAATTCAAATCCAACCCTCGGATCAAAAACTCACTATCGGACTGAAAACTTCAAAAATCCAAACTTCAGCATTTCAAGCCTAAATGAGCTACGGACCTCCAAATAACATTCCGTACACGCTCCCAACCCCGAAATCACCTAACGGAGCTAACGGAACCATCGGATTTCCATTCCGAGGTTGTCTTCACACTGTTCCGAATACGGACCATTTTTCAACTCTTAAACTCTCATTTAGGGACTAAGTGTCCCAAAACACTCCGAATCCTAATACCGAATGTCCCGACAAACCAAAATAGCAGAAATGAACTTAGGGAAAGCAGTTAATGGGGGATCGGGACGTAAATTCTAAAAACGACCAGCCGGGTCATTACATAAACTCATCATCTGTTAGGTCAAATTCTGAAAAAACCAAAAAATTAAACAAATTAAATACAATATCAATTAAATCTTACGGGTTTGTGTAGTTATATGAAATGAATAATAAGATTAATAGATCGGTAAAATGCAAAATGGTGATTTAGATGAATATGAATGCCATTTTATTTATCCGCAAAATTGAAGCAATAAGATAGTCCAAACCATCTAGTTCATTTAATTGAGAAAAACTACAAACCGTGAAGCGAAGATGCATTTTCTTATACCTAATGTTACTTGATATGCCTTAACAGGCATGCTGGATGATCAGGGAAGTAATGCAAGCTAGAGCAGCAATAGAGCAAATGCAAGTTAGTTTAAGCAAAAGCATAATCAGACAAATGTACTTGCAAATGTTAGGCAACTGTCCTCGAGTGGTGTAGAATTGTATGGTTTTTAATACTGCTGCAAGGCCAAATGCTAAGTTCACCTTATGGCTGCAGTAACAGGGGAAATTACTTGCATCTGACAGGCTAGCTAGATGGGGACTGAGTGTGGATCAATACTGCATGCCTGCACATTATATCAATCCCAATGTAATGTAGAGACCATTTATTTAATTATTGGGATTTGATAAAGAGATCGTGGATGAAAGTTTGCTACCTAGGAAAAACACTTACAATGGGCTATTAAGAACTATAAAGGAAAATCACAAGCTGCTCAATTGTTTAGAATGGTGTATGCTGAGTGTGTTCATTCCATTTGGCTTGAGAGAAATCAGAGAGTGTGAGAAGTAGGCCAGGGACTGGAATTGCATAGCGAGAGAAGTTGCTATATGTGTAAGCAAATCATCCATAATTCTGAAATATCATATAATAACTCTAAATTGAAAGCATTATTTTAAGTACCTGGGTTATCCAATATCGTTCTTTCTGCATGAAGTATATCTTCTGATAGTAAATTCCATGTTGCTTGCCAAACACTTTTTGGACGTGACATTGAATTTGATAAAAGTAGCATAGCAAATAATTGCCTAAGATATGATGGCATTCCCCAATTACTTGCTTCTATTATAGCATCCACATATTCTTTGTCATCGTCTAATAAACCCAAAGCATAACATGCATCTCTAAAAGTCTTATGATCACAACCGTTGATTTTTCTGAGTTCCTCATAGGACTTTGGACCTTTAATGACATTTAACAACAATCTAAGGTAATATTGCTCGCCAGATCCGGGTGAAACAAAGAAAATTCTCCCAATAGAAAATGCAGATGTTTGTCTTTTTTCCCATCTTTTCAAATTCTTTTTCCACACAAACTTTAGAGGGAATTCTGCATAAGTTAATTCTCTTGCTTCAGAAAATATCTTATTTGCTTCAAACCAACTTAAAAACATAGATTCCTTTACTGTTGGTCTATTGACAACTGCATCAATTGGATCATCATCCGAAAATATGATATTTTAATTATTTGGTAGATGAAATGATAGCCTTTCTATAGATGGTTCTCTATGGTGTAGTGGGAATTTAAAAATTCTCCAAGCAGCTTCACATGGAGATATGTATCGGCAATCACAGTACATATTTATTTCATCAACACCCGATGAGTCTTCCTTATTTACACTTTGAGAAAAAGCTGCGGTGACACGATCATTTCCTTTATTAACATACTTAAATAAGTACTTATTGGATCGTGATTGATTGCACCATTCCACAGTAATATGTGCGCCATACTTCAATAATAAAAACTTATTATGTGGCACTACATACCTGTTGACATGTGATTTTTGACCCTCCCCGAAATTTTACCCATTTTTAGCGTGTAAATATTTAATGTAGGCCTAATATAGCTATTTCAACTATTTTTGACTTCTTTACTTTATTTTATTATCAGAAATGAAAATTACAAAAAAAAATATATTATTTTAGTTTATGTATTTGTCATAATTTTGAAAAAATGCAAAAAAATAGTACCCTATTTTTATCTTTATATAATTTCGAAAATACAAAAAATAGTTTCATGTTTAGTTTAATTAATTAGGATTAGTTTTGACATGGTGTAGTATTTTTATCTTATTTTAAAAGGTATTGTGTAGTCTAGGGACCCTTCTAGACTCTTCTTTAGGACAAAAAATAAATAAAAAGACCCTAAGGACTTAACACAAAAAGCCTAGGGACTAATTGGCAAAATACACAAAATATAACCCTAATCCCTACCCCTATATAATAGTACCTACACCCTATACAACAAAAAAAAAAAGAAGAAAAAAGGCCTAAAAAGTCTGCAAAGAGTGAGCGCCGCAATTCTCAACAAGACCCCTTTCCCCATCGTTCTTCACCATCTTCAGCATCTTCAACCAAACGAACAGCCTTTCCATCTCTCGCCAGTTCTCACAGTAAAAGAATTATGGCTTCGGACGGCGTTTAAAGAACAGAACTCGCACGGTCAACAGCCGTAGCAGCAGTACGATTGATGTTGCCGATGGAGTAGAGTCAGTACCAGGAGGAAGTGTTTCAAGATCTGAGGTTGCTGTTCGTTGGTTCCAATTTAAGGCTATTGTTGCGTCTGTTTTTGGATCGAGGTTCCGTCTTGGTTTCCGGTCGAGTTCGAGTTGTCGGCATTTGATGTTGCTGTAAACAAATTGGAGTTTTCATATATAAATTGACTCATATATAAAAGGTTTGTTTTCTTAATTTTCATTGTTCATTCAGCTTGTTACAGTAGAGTGTTTGGACTGTTCTGTTTTCTTTTTTTTATTTTGTTGTCTCCCCATCGATTTTATGCTCTTGTTACAGTAGCTTCTTAATACTTACTGTTAGTTTAGAAGCCAACTTTTATACGTTTCTTTCAAAACGTGGACTTAACTAAATTGGACCTAATTGTATATTTATTTCAATGATAAGCTTAATTGTACAATATTATGTCTTGAATCTATGACACTTCATTTATATGCATGATTCGAAAGGGAATAGGCATGTATCCATGTGCATGATTTGGCAAGATTCAGCTAATTGATCTAATACCGATGCTCGTAGTTGCTTTAGGCCGGTTTAAAATACTATCGTGGTCGTGGACACGTTCGCGTGACATGATTACGATTTCTAAAAACAAAGCCGGAGTATGCGTTCGCGCAACTTCGGCCGAACTTTCTTAATATTAATAAAGAGTTATTAATTGTGGACACGTTCGCGTGACATGATTTTTGACGCGTCAAACAAATGGGTACACGTACGCGTGACCCGTTTCAAGATAATTTTTAATTAAAAGAGGCAAAAGCACATAGGTTCTAAAATGAGTAATTAGATAATTTAATCAAGCCAAGTATGATCAAAGCGACCGTGCTAGAACCACGGAATTCGGGAGTGCCTAACACCTTCGCCCGGGTTAACAGAATTCCTTACCCGGATTTCTGTGTTTGCAGACTATAATAAGAGTCAACCTTCCTCGATTCGGGATTTTAACCGGTGACTTGGGACACCATAAATTATCCCAAGTGGCGACTCTAATTTTAAATAAATAATCCCGTCTCGATTGTCACTTAAATTGGAAAAAAACTCCCTTTTGTATATCCCTTCTGGGGGTAGTAAAAAAGGAGGTGTGACAGCTCTGGCGACTCTGCTGGGGATCGAACCCAGAATCTCTGGTTCAGGGTTCAAGAATTCGAGCTTATTTCATGATTTTTACTTGGCCTATTTTTATTGATATTTGTTGTAGTTCGTGAACCTTTGTGCCAACTGCTATCTGTTTACCGCTTTAATATTGTTGAATTGTATATAATTGTCTTTTTACGCCACCCTTTGCATTTCTTTAATAAAATGGTGCATATGTTCGCGTAGCCCACTTTTTCTAGAAAAATATACCAAATAGAGCGAGGCTGGGCAAGCGACAAGGCCGGGCAGACTTCAGTGCTCCCGGTACGTCGCCCCCTCCTCGGCCCCAGTTGTCCGCTCGGGTACCCCAAGTCTAGACCAAAACCCCAGGTGTTTGAAACTTAGAAAAACACAGCCTCATGCCGGATCCCTAGTAGGAGCGCTTATCGGCATCACGTGCATCTTTGACTTAGGGGACTCAATACAGGGGTTGGGTCCGTCTAGGACAGGTGTACCCCAAAATAACAGGCCATCATGATGCATCCTACGTATTATGTGAACATTCATTTGTTTTGCTACGTGCTGACCGGCAAAATAAAAAAAGAAGAGTGGGGAAAATCAAGAATAAGAAGAAAAAAAAAACAAAAAGAAAAAAAAAAGAGGAGAAAGACCAAGAGTGACGTAGGAAAGAAGAAAACCCGATTTTAAAAAAAAACCAGTGCTTGAAAATACCCCAAAACTCTGCCGAATTTTTTTAAAATTACCCGAACTACGCAGGTTTGATTCTCACCGGATGTGAGATACGTAGGCAACCCTCATCGGGTCCAACCTCCCCTTTTCAAAAATAGCTAAAAATGCCAACTTTTTTTAAATTTCGTCATGAATAAGTCGGGTGCCGCCATTCTTGTTTAAACTAAGCCGAATGTCCCCAAAGGGGCGCCGGAAGGCTGTTTTTGCAAGAACAGCCACCCTGAGTCAGTTCAACGGTTAACAGACACAGCCTTAAAATCTTCTCCCCGAAGTGCTGAAAGGCCGTAACTGCAAAACCGGCCGTTTGTTTTAAAATTGGAAATTTGAACAAAAATAGTGTCATTTTTTTCCTTTTAGGTCAAAATAATTGATTAAATCACCTTAATAAATGTGCAGGATGAGCACGATTCAAAATAAGGGGAACTTGCATATAGGCCCGCGGCGAGACCGAATGATGTCCCGCGGGCGCCAGGAGCTTTAATGTATTCATGCTTGTCTTCTGAGTCTGTATTTTCTTTTCTATTGGAGTCCGTAAAAGTCAGTCAGTTGATTAAGGCCGTATTTTCGTTTAAAGTAGAATAGGGATGATGGAGTCTGTAGTTCTTTTCTGCATTAGAGTCTGTTAGTTGTTTAATCTGTCAGTTTTGAGTCTTTGTAATAGACGTATTTTCTGTCAATAAAATTGAAAATCCCAAAAAATATTTTGCTTCTACTTTACATTTATTCTGCAAGAACTACGCTCGGTCTGATTCATGCGGGGTCGTGATACGTAGGCAATCTCCATAGGATTCGACCATAACCAAAAAAAAAAAAAAAGAGAAAAGGGAGGAAAAATCACAAAAGGCAAAAAGAAAAGAAAAAAAAAGCGGAAAAACAAAACTCAAGAAAGGAAGGAAATAGGAACGAGAGAGGACAAAGGCAGGAGTAAAAAAAAAGGAAAAAGAAGGAAAAACAAAGGAAGAAAAGTTTGCAATCGGAAATAAGGAAAAGCCGGGATGACGCATGCGACCGATCAAAAGTTGTTACCAATGCATTAGATGCCCTAACGCTAACGTGATGGTTTCATTTTGTTCCATGGTGGAGGGATTATTGTTTGGCTAGACCAACTGGGTCACCGGATTTGACCTGGGGTCAGTTCTCTCAGCTATTTCCGGAGAAGTTTCTTCCTATCACTTAGAGGGAGGACTATCAGAGGCAGTTTGAGTGCCTCTAGCAGGGTTCTATGACCGTAACTCAGTACGAGACCAGATTTATTGCCTTGGCCCGCCATGCTCTTATTATACTTCCCACTGAGAGGGAGAGAGTGAGGAGGTTCCTTGAGGGACTCGCTCAGCCTATTCTATTGCAGATGGCTAAGGAGATAGGGAGCGAGATTTCTTTTCAAGATGCGGCCAATATGGCTCGGCGAGTTGAGATGGTTCTATCACAGGGGAGTGGTCAGGGGTCTGACAAGAGGCCTCGTCATTCGGGAAGATTCGGTGGTGCCTCGTCTGGAGGCAGGGATTCTTTTGGTAGGGGCCATCCTCCCAGGCCGTTTCATTCAGCACTTCAGGCTTCTCACGGTGCTTTAGGTGGCTGTGGTTCTCATATGTATTATTCTGATCANTAATTGATCTAATACCGATGCTCGTAGTTGCTTTAGGCCGGTTTAAAATACTATCGTGGTCGTGGACACGTTCGCGTGACATGATTACGATTTCTAAAAACAAAGCCGGAGTATGCGTTCGCGCAACTTCGGCCGAACTTTCTTAATATTAATAAAGAGTTATTAATTGTGGACACGTTCGCGTGACATGATTTTTGACGCGTCAAACAAATGGGTACACGTACGCGTGACCCGTTTCAAGATAATTTTTAATTAAAAGAGGCAAAAGCACATAGGTTCTAAAATGAGTAATTAGATAATTTAATCAAGCCAAGTATGATCAAAGCGACCGTGCTAGAACCACGGAATTCGGGAGTGCCTAACACCTTCTCCCGGGTTAACAGAATT
The DNA here is from genome assembly GCF_001879085.1 of Nicotiana attenuata. NCBI lineage: Eukaryota > Viridiplantae > Streptophyta > Magnoliopsida > Solanales > Solanaceae > Nicotiana > Nicotiana attenuata. Next base: position 32,015,638 of record NC_031989.1, read on the forward strand.
CCTTACCCGGATTTCTGTGTTTGCAGACTATAATAAGAGTCAACCTTCCTCGATTCGGGATTTTAACCGGTGACTTGGGACACCATAAATTATCCCAAGTGGCGACTCTAATTTTAAATAAATAATCCCGTCTCGATTGTCACTTAAATTGGAAAAAAACTCCCTTTTGTATACCCCTTCTGGGGGTAGTAAAAAAGGAGGTGTGACAATACCTGTTATCCAACTCAATACCTGCTCTCCTTGCGGTTCTACCATTATCCCTTCTTCTATAAATAGGATACCCTTCTTCATCAATTGTGGTTGATGCCACAAACTTTTTTGGGAAGTGCTTTGTACATCTGGCATTCTGCATGCAAGGAGAAGATTTTCTAGCAGAACCACAAGGGCCATGCATCATAAAATTTGTAACAGCATTATAATAATGAGGATCAGACTTTTTATCTGGTAATTCTGCTGAAATTATCCCATCAATATCTGCGATATTTGGGTATTTATTACGCAGAAAAAGCAAAATATGTGCATGAGGCAAGCCTCGCTTTTGAAATTCAACTGTATAAATCACTGCATAAAAAATAATTAATTACAATAGTAAGGATTTTTTTGTTTTTTATATTAGCTTATAATAACTTAAGATAATAATGTAATAATTGTTATAGAACATAAATATTATACCTGCTTTGACTTCTCCAAAAACTTTATTATCTCGCAGGTCCTTTATCAAGCGATCCAATTTTACTTTGAAAACCCTTGTTAAAATGTCTGGACGATCTTCTGGAGATAATCCCCTACTCGTCACAAATCTAGTAATCTCAGGCCATTTTGGGTTGCAAGTAAATGTGATGAAGAGATCAGGGTACCCTGCCCATTTGCATATTGCCATGGCATCTTGATAATTTTGCAACATGTAACGTGCGCCCCCCGTGAAGCTGGAAGAGAGTATAACTCTTTGTCCTTGAGAAGAAGGTTCAATATCTCCATACAAAACTGCATCTTCTAACCCTTTATAAAAGTGGGCTCTCAACTGTTTTTGATGAAGCCTAATAAACCTTAATCGAAAAGATTCCATCATTGTATATCCATCTACCAAAAACTGCTGAAATAACCTTCTACATGATACAGTTGTTGGGAGTTCATGCTTCCTTTCTTGAATTTTGTATGATAAGTATTCACGTATGCTAACACATTTCCTTCCACCGGTCGATTCATCCTTTTCATTTAAAGGAATATCTTCCCGGTATCCGTCTTCACCATATGGAAATAGTAACGGATATTGCAAACCTAAGTATGCAGCATTTAATTCATTTATCCTTTGTAGTTGTCCAGATTGGCTTTCAACTATGATATCTCTGTCAGACCTTGATTGTTCAAAATCGCCAACCACCAAAGAAGCTACCTCTGAAACTGTCGGCAAGTTGTATCTTCTTCCATCAGAGCCTCTTTTCCCTATTAATCTGAGTCTAACATTTGAGCTTCGATCTACTTGAAATTGATCTCTTACCATTCTAAATGACTTTGCTAGAACATTGTGTTCATCAAGCATTTGCTTCAGATCATTCACAATTTCAGCATGAAGTTGATTATTACTTTCACCACGACTGTGAAAATTAAAGATTGAATTTAACTAATAAGGTATGTCTTTATAAAACTAATTCTTAAAATAATATTGTTAAGAAATTGATGAATACTAACCGGATAGCCTGAATTCTATTGTCCACCTCATTTTCTGTATCATAGATATATAATTGTGCAAATTTTGGGGTAGATCCGTCTGGAGGCAATAAACTTCCAATCTGATGATAATTTTGCCCAAATAATCTGAATGTTCTCGGCCCCTTAGTTTGGTTGACAGAGACATCAATCTTTCCTCCCATTGATGTAAATGAAAACATATAATTATATGTTCGAATATTCTCTCTGAAATATTTACTTTTTGCACCTTCATGAAAATAGAATTGATTAAAGGAGATATACGTACAATTTTAGTGTTGTTTCATTTTATTAAATGAATTTATATATTAACCTGATTCAAACAATAATTCCTTTAAAATCGAAGGAGGCTCTTTTGTATTTGGCAACTTGATCTTTCCGCGACCACAACACAAGCTGAATACTGGTTTTTTATTCTTATACTTCTTCTCAATTCTTTCCTCATACTAAAAATATGCCCCACAATAGTCACATTCATAAGTAACATCTCCAATATCCCAGTAATCTGATGTTGTTAGAGTAAAATATAGAGTTAAAGTCACATTTCTTATTATATAGATAGTATAATTATATCGTATTCATAATTTTAATAAACATCATACTTACCTTCATTGGAAATCGTCCAGTTTTCGACATCATCCTCTACAAATAATGATGATTAATATTAGAATTGGGTAGACAACATAGTTGGAATTGTTAGTACATTTTCATATGAACGATAATTGTTGGATTTTTATGTACATACCTTGGAACATATCTTCATCTTCATTTTCATCATGATTTTGTAGGCTTGATTGCATATAACCTTGATGCATGAAATTAAATATTAGTAATTTTATATGTATGAGTATGACTTGGTGTGTTCTTCTAATGACATACCTGGCATATCACCATCAGAATTGACATCTTCAAATTCTGAAAAGTAAATCAAAATATTAATATTTAGCATAGTGTATATTTCGTATTTATCAAACAAAAATATAATTTTTTTTTGAAATACTTACCTTGAAATAGTAGGAGTTCATTTAAACTCATGAATTATTTTGAAGTAGCACGACAAAAAAAGATCCACACATCACTATAATTCCAAAATTTGAATATACATCTGATAGTTAACAAAATAAACTGAAAAAAGGAAGCAAATAAAAGTTTTACCTTTAAAAAACCAAAAAAGTCTTTTGTTGGCGAGTCACGTATAGGAGGTTAGAGTATATAACTTTATAACTTCATTATTTATGTGGAGAGTCGGCATAGAGGGACACAAGTTTGACATCCTCAAATTCTAATAACATGCAATTCTTATTTATCAGCAACTCATCTTATATATATAAAGTTAACTGAAACAATAACCTTGCAATAATGATAGCTCGTTTAAATCTGGTAGAAGATGATTTGAGTGGACACTTGAAGTCGGCAAATCATATGGCAGATCTTGTTCTTGTAGTGAAATTGGATATTGCGCATGAGACTTGGATGATGAAATGTGGCCATAACTCTTTATGGGTTTACTACGTAATCGACTGGAACGTTGAAAATTTGTTACATCTGTTAATGGTTGTTTTCTTTTCCCTTTTTCAAAAACATTCCATCTGATAGCAGCAGGATCAACAAAATTTGTAACCATTAAAAAAAAAACATCAAACTATTAATAGTTGTAAAAGTTAGGGAAACTATCAAAGCAATAAGGGATGTGATGCGAGTAAGTGTTCTCTTTTTATAAATGTACTCCTATGTTGATAGTGCAAAATGTGTAAAAAGCGGGAAAGAAGGAAGGTTATAATGCGTTGACTATCAACATTAGTTCCTGAGTTTATTAAATGAATTTAAGAACAATAAAGTATAATTACTACAGACTACTCTATATAATATGAATAAACTAATTATAGTGAAAGCCAATATAACCATACTCAAAGGTGATGAGATGAATTGTTGCTTATCTGTGCTTGCAACTTATTAAAGACAGTATAAAAGCGACTAATTAAGACGACTTACCTATATAAATAATTATCAAAAGAATTTTAGTTTAGAAATGTTAGCTATTTTTAATCATCTTTGTTGATTAAAAAGGTTTTTCATCATATTGATTTAGAGTAAGGTATTTATTTTATCTTATTCATAAATTACTTTTGTTAAGATCTATAACATATTGCTGCTATATTATTTAACATTCTTGCATGTTATATAGATCATTTACACAAATAATAAGCAAGAGGTTTGAATGTATGCAGAGGAAGTAATGTCATCCAAATCACATATTAAAAAATGACAGAGGTACATAAGATATTTTTTGATAAGGCAGACGTATATAAGCTATTAAAGGTCTTTTTCTTTCCAAAAATTTTAAGCTTAATAGGTATAAGCATATAACTTTATAACCTTATTATCAATATAGAGAGCCTGTACAATGGGGAAAAGTTTGACATCCCCAAATTCTAATAATAAGTTAAAATAATATGCAATCAGTATTTATGAACAACATGTTATAGAAATAAAATGTCAAATAATACCTTGCGATAATGGTAGCTCATTTAAATCCGGTAAAAGAAGATTTGTATGCACATTTGAAGTCGACAAATGAAATCGCAGATCTTGTTGTTGCGTAGAATTCGGATACTGTGCCTGAGACTGAGACGATGAAATGTGTGCACAACTCTTTATGGGTGTACTATGTAACCGAGTAGGATTTTGTCGATTTATTATGTCAATTAATGGTTGTTTCACTTTCCCTTTTTCAAAAGCATTCCCTCTGATAGTAATAGGATCAACAAAGTCTATAAACCATAAAACAAAATTAGCTAACTGTCAGAAGTTTTCCAGGAAACTATTGAACCGATGACGAATGTCGTGCCATGACATGTTTTACTTATAAATTTATTCCTATGTTCTCAGACCAAAGTGCGTTTAAAGTGTAAAAAAAAGGTTATACTTCGTTGACCCTAATTACAATCAAGGAATTTAGGAATAATTAAAAATAGTTCCAATAGAGTAATCTATACAACATAATCAACTAATCTAAGGAATGTTTAAAGCCAACAACCATCCATAAAGGCAAAAATATGAGTAATGAATAACTGATCTGTTTTGTGGTTTTTCTCTAATTGCAACTGACTAAAGCATATATAAACGCGACTAATAAATATGATAGGCCTATATAACTATTGTCAAAAGAACTAAAATAATGCTTTTAGATTCAATTACCGCACAAGAAGTATGGGATGGTCAAACAGAACAGAGATGATAACAAATTATATAGAGTGCATAAACTACATAATTTTCTCTTCATCATTAGAATGGACACCAATAATATGCTACAACTTTGAATAGTTAAAGAAGCTTAAGGACTTGATCAATAGTTTATAGCATAATAAGAAGGGAGGGAAAAAGACGAATCAAGCCAGAAGAAGGAAAATATAATTTACGGCAAAGAAAAGAAAAGAGCACAACTGTACTGTAACAAACGGACTGCATACCATACATATTTGTCTGTTTTTCATATGTCACGATCAGTTTTTAGTGTTAGTAACTTTAAGTAGAATATTATATAATTTTATATTAAAAATCTGTAAATAGTGATGATAACAGTTCATACCTTTGTTGTTTGAGGAATATTTAGGCCGTTTCTGATTCCGTATGCATATTCTATTTCTTCCCTCTGTTCTTCCATGTCAAACTGCCGTAGAAACAAAATGTGGTGTGAGAAGTTGTAGAGTGTTTTGGAAAACCAAAGTAAAATTTGGCGGCCTACTTGCCAACCCTCAGTGTGATGAATCTGATGCACAAGAAACTATATTTTCTGGTGATCCCATCTGATTCAATTTGAACGAATTCTGAAGCAACTACAACAGGCTTGAGAACAACACTATTTCCTAAGAGAAAGTACTGAAAAACCTAAAAGCATGAGATTCTTGGATGCATATCACAAAAATTTACAGTCGTTCATGAGATTGGCAGTTGATCGGAATATTTGGTGAGAAACTGAATTTGGTGTGAGAAGTTGTAGAGTCTTTTGGAGAAGAGAGAGTAGTTGATAATATGTTGCGCCTATTTTTGCATTTGATTGGGGTTTTTGTATTTTAAGTCCTCTTGTTTTGAAGTAATATTACTTTCACGGATAATTTTCACTCATGTTAATTAAGATAAGATTAGAAAATAATGAGGTTAATTTTAACTCTTTGGTAACACGGTTCAGGCTCTACAACATGTTGGCATATATTTTGGCCTTTATACGTAACTTGTCTCTTTCTTTTAACTTTTTAATATTTATAAAAAATAATTATTACTGTTAAAAATCAAAGTGCAGTTCATTTTCCCTTTAATTTCTCAAAAGCAACATGTCAAAAACACTAAGGAGGATAAGTTCAACAGACAGACAAATGGAACATATTCCTGCAAAAAAACTTCCTTTTTCATAATATTTATTAGTTTAGTTTGATTCTTCGATTTATTTAAATCTGAAGTTGAATAATATTGGGTCATACTTGCATTTTATGAACAAAGATTTGAACTTTGTATCTAACACTTGTGGTTTAGTATTTTTAATTTTGATTAAGGTTTTTGGTATCAACTTCCTAATTAACTACCTATTATTTCTTCTAGCGTGTGCCTATATTCTGATTTTTTGTTTTTTTACAGCTTTGCCTGTCCTGGATAAAAAAAAATCATATCTCTATGCAGAAACGCCCAAAGCACGATCCGCTTGTGCCGTTGGAAAGAAAACTTATAGAAGTACAATAACTATTTACAACAGGTCCAGATTCTATGTTGATTAATACAGATATTCTTTTGAATTCAGTTATGAATATTTGGTTTTCCAACTGATTGGTGTTTTCCCGCTAATGAGGCAGCCCCTTGACTCTTCACTTCACCTTTTAGAATCGTCAACGAAATAGGCATTCGATGTTGTCATAAATATCTCGAGCGAAGCTACCAACTTGAAGGTTCTTGTTTCGAAATCATCCGTTCATGAAAATACACTAATTCTCTCAATAAACTCATGAAAGATGATTTTTTTTTTTTTTTGGTTTAACTGTTTTGAATGTGGTTGATAAATTTAGTCTGCAAGATACATCAGTTTAAATATTCTCTCTCTGTTCTTTGTTTTGTTGAAATGATCCGCGCATCGGTGGTGAAGATGCATGATGTAAGTTGCTTTTTTTTTTTTTGGTTCGGACAAGTTAGTCTCTAGTTGTTGAAAGATCCCTGATGGGTGCATTTATAAGCTATGAAAAACATGCTTTAGATGACCTTATGGTACATCAGTTACTGTAAAATGTAAGGTCTTGTTCACTAAGTATTTGGTTTGAATGTGATAAGTTTTCTGCACGACTTAGACTGTTATCAATAGCGACCTTCAATAATTTCCAATGCCATGAATTCTGTTGTAAAGTGATTTAATATACATATGTCTGTAAACATGGCCGATTACAACATGGCTGATTACAGATAACAGAAACCAAGCAAACCGCTTTGCGCTTCGACATTCAAGTCCACAACAGGGTATTATCATTTTCCCAAATTTTCGAGCAATAATCGGCAAACACATGCTTAATGTTCAAACTCTAATCGATGGTGTAATCAAAAATAATTTGCATCATTTCTTGACTGCCTTGTGGACACAATATTTGACAGACTCTTGAAAGGATTAATAATACAGTAGTTCAATTCCATCGTTATATTGATGTAGGTCGAACCTGCTATGCTAGTTCCAGCCATTGTCAATCTATCAACAAAAATGAGATAGCTTCATCCTCACATCAATTCAAGGCTACCAATCAAACATCAAAGCTTCAAGAGGCAGCAATCTATATAGCTTGATGGAGAAATATATCAACCAAGAATGGAAAAGAGTTTCTCGAGCACATATAAATAAATGTAACAGTGAAATGGGTCAAAACAATAACAAATACAGGCAAGTAGCCTCTCCACTAACAAAAATTATCTATGGAGTAGTAGAAACCAATGGATTGTCTTATGTAAATAAAAACGAAAAGGCAATACCATAAAATACCATGAAAAGCTTCAAATTACTTGTCCATAACTATTGAAAATTCAAAACAAACTAAACCGGAGAAGTTTAGTAGGTTCAAAAACATGAAATGATACAAATATGTTGTTCATAACTAATAAAACTACAAAACTAACTTATAAGACCGTTTTTGGTTTCTCCAACTATTACATATGCAAACACCTTATGCTGTTTTCTTCTTCTTAAATACTCTCTTGATCTTATTTCCAGACAACTGTGCATTCGGATCTTCTTCAACCACTGTTGCGGCATTAGGTATACCTATCTTGGCAGGTGTATTTGCAATATCGATCAACTCATTATCTTCAGTAGAGCCCTATAAATTTAAAAAGAAAAACGCACACAGAAGTAAGCACAATGTAATTTTATAAAGCAGAGAATGTGATCTATGTTTATTTACTGCAAACAGATTCACTTATTTGTTTTTCTATTTGTTCAAGCAGATCCTCGCAATAGCAGCTATGAAAATCAGAAATGATGGGCACCAAAAAAAAATAATACAGATTCAGTAACGGCCCTTCGAATTATCCCCTAGTCAACTATATACTATATGTAGAAAAGCTTAACTGAGATATGGCCCTACATATTTCAGGAGAATGAGAAATAACCAACCTCAAAATATGGTTTTAACATCCAAATCCAGTTTTAACTTCTACCTTTCTCTTACGTGTNAGTGTATAATAAGTAACAAGAACGAAAAAGGCAATACCATAAAATACCATGAAAAGCTTCAAATTACTTGTCCATAACTATTGAAATTTCAAAACAAACTACTCCTCAACATTGTGTAGTTTTTAAAAAATAAATACCAGATCTGAAAATTGTACAGAAATATATCCATACACATATATAAGTAGGTGTTATGGTAAAGGACAAATAAATATTAGCGATGTATTTACCTCGAATTCCTTCTCCCCATCTACGCCTTGATCATTATTGAAGTCAGGTCCTATCAAACATTAAAAAATAAATGAGTTTGAAAACAGAGAAAAACATTGGCAGTTTAACAGAAATGCTAAACTTAGATATGTTATGAAGTTTGTCAGCGAAGATCACATACGGTGAAGGCATCTGAAGGTGGAGCAGGACTATATTTTTGTATAAGGTGGTCATCATCGGTAAGCTTAACAACACTATAAACTTCATCTTGCAAACGAAGGTTCGAGCTCTTGACAATAACCTTAAACATGAATTTTCTCTGAAGAATATTATTCAACTCCATTGGATAGGAAGGCTTATCAACACCGCCAGTATTCTAGAACCAAATTTTGCGTTACAATTTTTTTTAAATAAAAAATATGAATATAAGTAGTTGATATACCTCAAGTAATCCTTCCTTCAATTCATTTGCATACTTGCCTGTGAGAAATATGGCTTCGCGGTCCCAGAGCAATAGTGAAACAGATGCAGTAGTGTCCATGACCCTAACCCGAAGCCTGTACCTAAATGCACGTTTGATTTGAGATATAAATATACGTTTTGATGGATTAAGGAAATAGAGCTTTTTGATTACCTATTCACAGCTGAGTAATCTTCATTTTTACATTTTGGGTTTGTGCAAGAATAAATGTTTCCCAGTTTATCGACCTTCTTTTGACACTTTTTGCAGCTGATATATGACCACCCTCTTTGAAGTTCTAAATTCAATACTTGCAACAATCCAACAGGGACCTTCCTGTTTAATAAATTGATAAAACTTTATATAGTGAAGTGAGATAGTCTATATGTGCCAATCGGGATTGATATAAATTAGGAATATTTTATATTAGAAATATTCTAGTGCTGATACATACAACTTAGTTGTACAAAGATTAAAGAACGTAGTTAAACCAAGTGAATGACCAACTACAAAAACGTATTCATAGACATAGAGAGTCTCCACGTATAATATGTTGGTCTTCGGTAATGTTATGTGTTTCTCAGTATTTATCTTTGGCAGCATTAATGGACCAGGAGAAGTATCTCTTAGCAGCCCGTAGGTACAGAAATGGTGCTCAAATTACGTTATAAAAATGTTTGGTTTAGCAATGCAAAAGTTTTAAACAGTACTTATAAACAGGCAAAATTTTATAGCATAATTAATTTTTCTTATACAGCAATACAATAATGAAAAAAAGTTTCATGATTTTTAAATTTTCTCAACATAGATAAAACATATTAGCAAAATAGTTATAATTATGCACAAGATAGTTTACTTACTTCCATGGACTCCACTAATTCGCCAATTGTTTTAACTTGAACAACGCCTTTTGCTAATTCATCCGAGATGGAGTAACTTTGTTGAGAGATGGTTTGAGTCAATCTTTCAGAGTAATTATCTCGAACAGAAAGTAAACTGTATTAAAGAAAGAGTAAAACAATCAGAGGTATAGTTCAAAATATATATTTGAGTATAGTTGGTGGGAAAAATATGTATATTAAACCGTGTTTTAAACTCGTTAGATTGAGGAAAATTTTGATTAATCCACAGCTTGGATGTATTCCAAGTATTGCGCACAGAATATGAATCTGCGAAACAACGTATATATTAGATGTAATGAATAACTTTTCACCAAATAAAGACATGTTAATAATATAATTTTACCTTGAAATTTATGTGCTTTTATAAGCTGCATAACAACAACGAACTTAGCAGGTGAGGTACAATTTCATCAACAAATTCGCCCCAGAATGTAGCAGACAACTTGTTCCTCCTATTAAAAAAATAGATATATAAATTTTAGTTGATGGAATTGCCAAATTCATTAAAAAGCAGTGGATTGAGTATTTGTTCTTACTCATCATCTTCTAGTTCGACATTCATAAATTTCCTAGAAACTCCAGCTTGTATGTGCGTTTTTACCTCACTAAAACCGACGATTTCTCCAATCACATCTAAAGAATAAGAAGATATTAAAATAAGAGGCAGAAAAAGATCTATTAGAAATTTGAGGTAAAAGTTATTATTACCGAATAATTCAGTCTCGTCCACATCAATCTTATTTATCAATTGATCATATGGCCGCAGAACGAAGATATCCATTGGGAAAAGTTGATCAGATGTTTCAACCACTGTTGTCTGTTGAGTAAATGTGAGCCTTAAGTTATGTTTTGTGGTTTTGAACTTCTCTTTATTTTGACAAACGATAAAGTTCGCCATAACATATAATCCATGCTCATTAAGTTGTGTTTTGAAAAGGTGCAGCACTGACTTGCCAATAGAAGCTTGTATCCGATCGCCCTTCAAAGAAATCACATGAAATACATATAGTTGAACTTACAACGAACAACTCAAATATATTTTTCTAAATATAAGTCAATGTGAAAATTCTTCGAGTTAATAAGTTGGAAAGAATTGCATTCGGATGTTACGTTCTGACAGTTGGCTATCTAACAGGTCCCTCTACCTTAACTGAATGGTTTAGTTTTGGCAAATTTGAAATTTGAAAATGTTGGTAAATTTTTTAACTAAAAAGAACCTCAGTTTAAGCAGAAGTCAGGCAAATATGCAAATAGTGATAAAAGTTCATACCTTCGTTATCTTAAGTAGTCGCTGGGATTGTTATATTATTTTCTTTTCCTTTTTCNGTAGGAACAAAGGGTCCTTCACAGATGACATCCCATAGCTCGAACTCGTCAGCCATGATGAAGTCGTGCATCCTAGTCTTCCACCATCCATAATATTGGCCGTTGAACCTTGGTGGTCTGTAAGTAGACTGGCCTTCTTCGAAGTTTGGCGGAGCAGCCATGAGGACTCCCTTCTAGGTGGTAGACAAAAAAGTAAAGAGCATTCAAAGAGAGCACGGCTAAAGAAAAAAAAACAGTGCAAGAAAAAAAAAACAACATATATTTATATATACTGTTGCAATGAATATATTGTAAGACAAAAAAGTGAATTGTTGTAGTATCTTGTAATCTTGTAGAACCAATCAAGAAAGTAGCTTTAAAAATGTGTGAAGAACATAACAACAATTCCAGATTTTGCAACTTGAAAACAGATACGTAAAATAAATTAGTAAGTAAAAAATTGATTTTTAATACCTTTTCATCTTGTAGAACCAATTCAATGGAGAAAGTAGTGTCTGGATTGTAACGATCTGGGACTTCCCAAAGACGAACAACCCGAACTTTCAACCTCCATTGCATTTTTGAAATTGTTATATCCTTGATGAAATCAGTGTGAGTAGCCATAATTTGCAGAATCCTTTTGTTTTTTTGTTGAATTTCTGATATACGCTTGCCTTTGGTTTATGTATAGAGTATCAATGGAAGATATATAAGTTGGTATAGTCAGTTTTGAGCAGTTGAAGATGATTGCCGATCGTGTATAGGTTCAGATAGCGTAGGTTTAGATAAAATCTAAAAAACGTGTATATTCACGTTCACATGTAGATACGGTACTTGTTATTTAAAAAAAGAAAAACCTAAAAGAAAAGAGAAAAACGTGATAGACTTAGTTGACAAAAGTAGTTATTGAATTATGTAGGATTCCCCAAAACAGAAGTCTAATAGGATGCTTGTAACGTAGTAATTCTTTAAAAATGGAATAACTGTCGGTTTTATATGATTTTTTCCCCAAATAATATATTAGTTCCTATTTTTGTGGAGGTTTGTCTTAAAGGACCAATTGTCTTATTTTCATGCTGCCACTTGTCAAAAAAAGGGGGCTTCTGCCTCTGCTTTTATTAATAGATAGATTATAAAAAATGATAAATGGGATCTCACTGGTATCTCTTTTGACATTCCTAGTATCCTAATGGGAAAAATTATTGCAACCCCTACCCCTAATAAGTTTTTCAAAAGGGATACTATGACCTGAGGTATCACTTCCAGTGGTCACTTCTCTACTAAATCATGCTACACTCTCATAAATCCTTTTACCACTCCTAAATTAAATTTTGACTGGATTTGGGATCTACAATGCACAAACAAAATCAAATTCTTCTTGTGGAAATGCATGCACAATCACATCTCATGCAGAGCTTTCCTATCCCACATTGACATGAACATAGACAAGGTTTGCACCATTTTGTAGAAATAACTAAGAAAATGCACAACACATCTTCATCTACTACTGCCCCAGCACTCAATCTTTCTGGAAAAATATGGGCATCCCAAATATCCAGTTAAAAGAAGGTACCCATTGGTTAATGAGCCTAAAAGAGATTTTTATTCAAAAAAATTTTTATTCAAATAACCGGAGGAGCATTCTTCCTTTCGCCATTTGGAATATCTGGAAGAATAGAAATAACAACAACATAAATAACCTTAACTATAAGGTTCATCACACCGACATTCTTCATCAAGCTTGGGAATACAACTTCTTCACGGAGAAAAACCCCTTCAAAGAAAGCAGGATTTTAATTGAGATCAGATGGAGCAAACCACCACAAAATACAATCAAGCTGAATATTGATGGAGCTTTCTCCAAGTATACACTCGAAGCTGGCCTTGGTGGTGTTTTCAGAAACAATAATGGAGACTGGATCTTTGGCTACTACAAGTCAACCTATGCTTCATCGGTCACACATTGTGAACTAAAGGCTCTGCATGAAGGATTAAAAATTGTTCAGGAACTCGGTCTTCCTAACATTGAGATAGAGACAGACTCAACGGATACTATATCATTACTCAATGAAAATAACCCTAACTTCTCTAATCTAATTTTTGAATGCAGGTCATTAATGCACCAGTTGAAGCATCCAATCCTGAGGCATAACTTCAGGGAAGGAAATGTGATGGCCCATCTCTTGGCGAAGGAAGCAGTGAAAAGCTTTAAATTTTCAAAACGTGTTTACCATGCACGTCCACCTTGTTTTGCTGAACCTCAATTGCTAAAGGACAAGTATGGAGATAGTATTAGCTCTAAGTATGTTGTTACTACTGTTTGTGAAAAACTAGCCAACTTTGGCAATGAAAATATCCTTAGGGACTATGTAAGAACTCTGTAATCTTTTTGTTATTAGTAATATAATATTATCTTTTACTTCAAAAAAAAAAGAGTTTTTTATATAACCCAGAAAATCTTCAAGAATTAGTGGCACGCAATACAAAACACAGTGACTAATAAACCCGCGTCGCTATCCTTTTTCCACTTAGGCTAGACATCCGCGTCGCTATCCTTTTTCCACTCAGCTAGACATTTCATATGTTACGCTCTTACCACTAGACCAAAACTCTGAGTAAGATAATAGCTAACTTTTGACAAAGGAATACTCAAATATGAAAAGTTCATCTAACAATAAAAACCGAGATATATGTTTCCCTACCAGAGTTAATATAATAGAACATCTTCACGTCATAAGATGAGGTTTACTTGATCACTTTTCACAACCTTCTATAAAAATCAGAAAACGGAGAGCAGAAACCACACAGAATCAACCAAAAGCACAAGATAATGGTATTCCTGATTAGAATTACGTAGTAAAACTAATGCTGCTACTTCCAACTAAATTGCTCTAAGGGCGATCATGCGTCATAAGCTGACTTACTAGTCACTTGGAATGAAGACAATTAGGAAAAGCAACTAACGTTGACCAATCCTAGCTTTTTTATGAAACATTTACTCAATCCTAATAATCCATACAAGTGGACGATTCCAAAAGTCAACTAAAGTACAAATATCTTTTGAACATGGATAGACGAGTACACCACATATTTAGCACTTCAATAACGGTCAAAGGCGGGTGGTCGTCCTCCTCCCCTACGAGGGCGGTCATATGGTCCCACTCTATCTCTGTTGTAGTTTCTTCCCTCATGCCGTGCTGGTCCTCCAGCTGCGTACCTGTCGCCACCTCGTGGGCCTACATCCCTGTCGGAATCCCTCTCTTTGCCATAACCATTCTGAGGGTATCGGTCAGAAACGCCATACTTGCCAGCAAAGCGATCACCACCAGGAGGGTTGTACCTAAATACCATTAGAAGTCATTTTTGATAAGACAGGAAAAATTTGGATCTCTAACACCAACCAAGAACGTGAAAAAACTAAACCATCACACCTGTCATTAGCAATTCGATCACGGCTTCCATATCTATCATCTCTGTGATCATAGCGGTCCCTATCAGCATGATGCCCTCTATCATATTGATCATCCATGTATCGATTGTCACTACCATAACGATCCCCACGTGCACTACCTCCAGCATACCTTGATCGAGGAGGGGGGGATACTGCACGTGCACTGCGGCCACCACCTTCTAATGGACAGTCTCTAGCCCAATGGCCTGGGCGGCCACACTTGAAGCAATTGTCTGGCCCTGCTGACCTGTCACCCCCACCATAGCTGCCCCTGCCACCTGATGAGTAAGCTCCACTATAGCCACGGTCAGAATCTTCACCACCACCCTTTGGTTGGGCCCTGTTCACAGAGATCACCTTATCACCAAGCTCCCTACCGTGCATTTCTCTGATTGCATCTTCCATGGCGCGACGGTCAGCAAATGTTAAAAACCCAAATCCACGAGGACGGCCTGTATCTCTTTCCATCATAACCTACAGTACTTACAGTTTAGAGACTAACACCTGACAAACACATCAAGCTAAAGACCTAACCTATTAGAAGCCCATGAAAATATACAAGGACGTGACATTCAAATTGATATTTATCATTAAAAAAAATTGATAATTAGGAGTAGGAGTTCAGATACAAAGCACAATTTAGGAGTTCAGCTTCACTCTTTCACAAGCAAAATCTGAAGTAAACAGTGAACTGCATACCTAGAATTACTGATGAAATCTCACTTAGCAAAATTATAGCAATGCAAAGTAGCATTCCTAGAGAATGTTCCCTGGATTATATAGCAATAGCTGGAACACAATATTACGTAGACCATCCCTAGCTAGGGGTGTCAATGGATATTTAAAAACCGACTAAACCGACCGAACCGTACAGAACCGAACCGATTTTTAGGTTTCTTTTAATAAAACTGTAGGTTTTCATATAAATCTATAACCTTACCGATAATTAGGGTAGGTTTTTTATTTTCTGAAAATTAACCGAAAAAATACCGAACCGTACAAAACAAATTTACAAGAAAAAAATATATTTATACATTAAGTTTAAAAAATAATAAAATATTATTTTTTTGGGGCCTTGAAATTATGAAAACGGTTACAAGGCCAACAAGTAATTAAACTCAAAATCCTAATTCCCAAACTATTATACTATTGTTGAAACTAAATTATTTCCAGCATATTCACTAGCCAGACACTAGCCAGACACAAGGTATTCTACCGATTATGAGTAGCAACCTACAATGTATTGAATATTTTTTCTTCCATATGATCTAAATTTATATTTTCGAATATTTAATCTTCTATAGACTTTATTCTTGAGTCCCAACTTACTTAATATCTCTCCACTAGTGTGGATTTATATTTTCTTTGTCTTTTCTTAGTTTCTTTTACGCTGCTGTAGAATAGTTGATAGATCTATACTCTGGCCATCTTTTATGTTTTCTTAATTCATCACCCTTTAAACAGTAAAAATGTTATAGAGAGTTTTGATAAGTCCTATAAAAGTATGAATGTTGTTGTATTCTGCTTCTGAAGGTGACTTTTAAGTGACATTCTAAAAAATACCGAAAATTAACCGAACCGTACCGATACCGAAGAGAAACCGATATGATTGCTACGGTTTTTAAAAGTCTAATTTTTGTTATACATAATAGAATAACCGAAAAATTAGTATGGTACAAATTTTATAAAATAACCGGCCGAACCAAACCATTGACACTCCTATCCCTAGCTAGTTTAATCGCTCGGCACTCCATTCACAGTGAACCATCAACCAAATTCAACAGAGCTGGGGATCTCAACCTCGTTACTTCACGTTCCAAATTGCTCAGATGAGATCCATCTTAAAAAACATGCCATTATGTGATGACCTGAACCTGTTTTTTTAGGATGAAGACACGATCTGAACTTTCAAGAGCAGTAGTTAACATAGAATAGCCACTAATTCAACTAAACAATTCATCTCAAAATCTAAGTCCATAATAGGCAAGAAATGCAGGCACAAACTTCATAGTTCATAGAAAGGTTGAACTTGGAGCTCCTCACAACAGTATCAGAAGTTAATTTTGAAAACAGAATGGAAGGCACATACCTATCCTAATGCTTCAGACCATTTCTAGGGCTCTCTCTAAAACCCTTCCACGTTCAACTTGATTAATACTTGATGACCTTCATGACTTCATTTACCTCTGGGGAGTGCTAATGGAGAAAGTGCTTGGTTTTGGTCAAAAGCATGACAAGGATCCTAGAACTTCTAAGTTAATTCTAACAAATTTTCAATATAGCTATACGATGAATAAATCATCTAGATGTGGATTTCATGTGATAACTTCAACATTTCATCACAATATCACAGCATTCTTTTTTGGGTAATAATATAAAACACCACATATATTTTATTAATGCATCACTCTGCCCATGGAGGCAAGAGTCACACTATCAGGCAACACTACCAATTCTTAGTTGCTTGTGCACTTGACATTGAACTTTGAATTTTTGTGTACTTAACTCAATATAGACTTCAATTCTCCAAGTTGGATCCCAAGTCTACAACTATGCGCATGCAACAACTTCACAAATCTCACGTAAGTAAATGAAAATAAGTAAAGCTTGACTGCTGCAAGTTTTCTTATTAATCACCTCATCGGTGTGAAAGGAAAGAAACAAAAGCATATTAGCAAGCAAAGATCTAGGAATATAAAGTTACTTGGGCAGAGGAAGTCTTACTTGGGCAGCAGAAATCTGCAGGTCTGCAGATTACCATCCTCTGACCCATTAGATTAACACAGACCACATGTATCCAGTGGAACCAATACCATTAACAGCAAAAACAACAAAACCAAACAAGGATCCTAACCTCTTGGGTAATCTTAATTATACCGATTAGAACTTTTGTATGATCCATAAACTTACTCCATTTACTTCAATCAGACTAACAAGCAAAAGTACTGCAGAGGTATGTCTAAGCAACAGGTGGTTCAGCACCTTTCAGGTGGTCCTTCATAAAACTTCTAATGAACATCATTCCGCTTTTTGAACAGTCCAAAACACTGATATTCATTTAGCAATCTTTTTAAGCACAAGCTCAACTAATCCTCATTAAAGAAAATTTCCAACGTCCCAATTTATGCCTTCTGCTATCAAGGCATCAAAGCAGATAAGGAAAAATCAAAAGAGCTGATCCACTTTGATCCTTCAAAATGCAATTCAGACAGAGAAGACTATGAAGCTAGCCAACTAATCTAGAGCAATAAGCCATGAAACATAACACTCTGAAGGTGCTAACTTGGCTGAAGCAACGCTGCTAATGAATCTTGACAGGCCTGTCATCGTCTGGTGGTCCACGGTATGACAGCATTGAGCTTGCTCAAGAGAAGAACATCTCATGACGGCAAAACGATCATTCAACGAAGTAAAACAGAATAACTATAGAAGGAGAACGAGACAGAAGCGCATCCAGACTCCGCAGACAACAGCTTCTAAATGGCTCCAAAAATGTCAAGAAATCATGAATCACGTTCAATCTTGACAGTGGCAAACCACCAAGTAAAAACAAAATGACGAGCACAAGGGAGAATGAGACAGAAGCGCATCCAGACTCTGCACACAACGACTTCTATAGTGCTTCAAAAGTGTGGAGAAATCAAGAATCATGTCCAATCTCGACAACAACAAGCCACCAATTAAAACAGAATGAGCGATAAGTGGGAGAATGAAACAGAAGTGCATCCAGACTCTGCACATAACAGCTTCTAAAGGTCTTCAAAAGTCAAGAAATTAAGAATAATGTTCAACCTTGGAAGTGGCTCATGTAGAGACAGGAGATTAGCTAAGTACCACATAGCTTCACGACAACCTTTTTCCCTGAGGATTCTTTAGAACAAAGAACAGGTGTCCTATACATCCCAAACATGAGGTAGCGGATCGGATGTCGTCTAATATAGATCCTTCCTAGTTATAAATGGGAATGTAAAAATTTAAATATTCCCATAAAATTTTTAAAAAATGAAAGGAAGTCCTTATGCTTCTCTCGTTTCGAGCACCAAAGATCTTATCTTAACCTGTGCAGCCACTTGACGGTCAAAAGAACTCACCTTTACAAAGTAGCAAACTGTAGTGGCAGATCAACTAAAAAGAGAGTGTTATTACCATGCAGAACCACTTAGATTCTCATAAATCTGGTGTCCGTTCAACATAACACTATGACCCAAATTCTAGTAAAACAACTGCCAACAACCTTCAATAATATTGGTTCTGCTAGCCTCAAGAACAAAAGGTGCCATTCACAGAAACTGCCCACCAACTTAACTTGAAAAATGTGGAGAAGTGGAAATTAGACTCTGAGCTAGATTGCATATCCAAAATTTGTCTCTTGATTAACCCCTTCTTTTCTTAATATCAGGAACCCCAGAATTGCTTGCAATTGATTAAGCACCTTACATCAAGAGATAACTTACCTCCTCAATTCCCACATTTGACACGCATCACGAAAATACATATATTTATGGGATAGTAACTGCCACTTGACTGCTAAGCATTTAACTTCGATTGAGGAAAAGTCTTAAAACTAATGGTGATTCCACCTAGTCAGACCACCTATGATGCACTCAGTCCACTTATTCCAATCATCTTCCATGAAGTCTAAAGCCCAAAATACAAATGCCCCTTGAAATTTTACAATTAGCAGGTGGTTGAACCAGTTTAAGGCACCAGAGCAGAATTGTGAATCAAATGCAATCAGCGTTAGGGACGTACTTCTGAACAAGTCACTGCCGCAATTGAAACCAATAGTGCTTGCCATTGTTAACATGCAGTCGATCTAAGCTTTTTCCGGATACTCTACCAAGTGAAACCTCAAAAACATGCTGCTCAAAAGAATCAAGTACTTATGTCCAGCAACTTCGCACATTCCAATGAACAGAAAACATCCCCCATACAATTTCATCTAAGGCATCTCAAACCCATCAACTGGCATAACCAGATCCAGAAATATTAAAGGAAAATTAATTAATAAATGATGAATTAATTAATAAATGAAGAATATAAAATGAAAAGTTGGAATTAGCATGACTTAAGCACTCAACTCGAAGCAATGTAACCAAATTGAAAAATTCAAGAATGACCCAACTTTCCTATAGAGCATAGCACCACAAAGCATATGAAGAGAGAAAACCAAAAAAAGCAAAACATAGGACTGTTTCCGGTGCTTAGCTTCATGTATAAGACAAACAAAGTCTGCAGTTATTAGTACAAGCTACAAAGGAGAATGCTATAACTTCCACCACATAACATCCAATATACAGTGATAGCCTTGTCCTTATATATTTCTTGACCAGTAAAAGTAGTAATATTATTAGATGGAGAAAAACAAGCACCAATTATGTATCAAGACACAGCAACAGCACCAATATATGCCATTGTTTAACATGCTGTTGTATAGGGTTCTTAACATCTTTTTTCTTTTCTTTTTTAAACTGGAAAAATGTAAAAAATCTTGCATACAAATAATAAAAGGAGTTTAAAATGAAAGAAAATGGCCTGAGGATATGCACGGTTACGCGCTTTGCAAAAGTAGAGTTCTTTCTTGGAAATTTTTTTTTTGAAGTTTTTTCAAGGATAAAAAACCATCCGTGCTAGAACAAAAGGTCCCATTCTTCATAGAAAACCGTGAGTGTCATTTAACCTTTTCTAAAAACAACTCCCTCCCTTTTCAAGGATAAAAAAACATCCGTGGTAGAACAAAAGGTCCCATTCTTCATAGAAAACCGTGAGTGTCATTTAACCTTTTCTAAAAACAACTCCCTCCCTTCCAATTTATCCGGCAACATTTCCTTTTCAGTCTGTTATAAGAAAAATGACAGTTTTCTAAGTTTGGAAACAATTTAACTTAAATTCTCACTTTATCCTTAACGAGAAGCTTTTATAGCCACACAATTAATATGAAACATTTTTTTTGATAAAGTATGTTATGAATTGTTTAAGATATCAGGTTTCAGAAGTCTTATAACCACACAAATATTATGACACGTTTAAGACCACATGTTTCAAAAATCTTTCCTTTCTTTCTTAACCTTGTGCCTATTCAAACTTTGCCACATAAAATTGAAATTATTTATAATTTAGACAAATTCTAAACTTACAAAAAATACAGGAAAAGGGTAAAAACGCACATTAATAAAGTTGAAAACATTGTGCAGACATAAGAACACACAGTAATACAATACATACACTAAATCCTCAAAAATGACGAAAATTTCGCATAAAGAATTCGAGGAAAAAACTGAATCCTGGGAAATTACGAACCTGACAATCGATAACTTTACCATAACGGCCAAAAGCGCTTTCGAGTTGACGGTCCGTTACGTCCCACGCTAACCCTCCCACGAATATACGATAATCTTGATCCTTTCCTGACATTTGAACCTGAAATTGAGGGGGCAAATCAATTATAGCAGCAAAAACAAAACCCTAGATATCAACTGAGTTCAAAATTAGAGTGAATTAGAACTTCAACTAAGCAAAGAGAGATATACCTAGTTATGTACTGCGAGTGAATTTCCCAGAGTAAAACGGGAGCTGCTTGATTTTTTTCGCTATAGGGTTTGTACAAATAACTTGCTTGGTTTTTTACATTGAGGTACTTTTATTTTGTGTTTAAATATATTGCAGTACCATGTCCTCGTGGTTTTACTAAATAACAAATATGTCCTATACTTTTGATAAAAAGAGGTTTTAAGCTCCTTTGACCCGCTTAAAAGTCAATTCAAACACCCACTATTTTGAAAAGTGCTTTTCAACGAGAAGCAATTTATGTTTAGTAATCAAGTTTGAAAAGTATTTTTAAGCAACAAGTAGTGTTTGTTAAGCTTTTAAAGAGTATTTCTTAAGTCTATTTTTTCAAAAAAATATTCTTGGGGAGAAGCTATATTTTTCAGCTTCTCAAAAATAATTTTTACTTTTACTCAAAAGCAGAATTTTTTCATTCCAAATACTTGGTCAAGCACCTTCTAAATAAACTTACTATTACTACATGATTTGTTCCTTTATTTTTTTGAACTTAAGCAAATTGAATAATATTCACAATAGACATGATGTTTAACAATCGTTGTGGTTTTATGTCATTCAATTGACGTTTAAATTGAGTGAATTCATTTATATAAGTTGGGTCTATTAGTATGAGTTTTCATTTAAAATTTAGATTTATGAGTCTATTTCATCCATATATCGAATATTTTGTCTCTATAAAGTATCAATAGGTTCACTTTATCAAAAATATAGTCAAACCTCTCTATAACAGCCTCGTTTGTTCCGAATTTTTTTGGCTGCTATGGTGATGTGTTATTATAGAGGACATATTAATGGATATAAATTATTCATATATTTTAATATAAAAATATAATATTTTAGATATAAATCATGAGCAATTTATATCTTATTCTCGCACTTTTCTAACAATTCTCGCAGGAAAAAGAATACATGGGAAAAGAGAAAAAGAAAGAACTTAAAGTTCAATGAATAAGGATCCATCTGTGACAACTTCATCTAAGACTACACAAAGTCAAGAGATACAAAGTTATGGCAAATTCTCACCAAATTTTCATGACAAATTGTCATGTCAAATTCTCATCAAGACCATATGATATATGAATATTGTCTTGCAAGTTCTCATCAAGGCCTCATAGGAATTCTCCTATAAATATGCATATGTTTGTAGAAGAAAGGCATCCCACTTTGTATCCAATTTCCTATCTAGTTTTCTATTGAGAAAGAAAAGAGTAATCTTGGTCTCTTTATCTAGTCTTTTTCTTTGTAGTAAAAAATATTCTTAGTCTTTGGAAAGTATTTTTTTTTAGCTTTTCTTACTTCATAATGGAGTAATTTTTATGTGTTGGGATAGTTGATGAAGCTTGATATAATTATAATACTATCTCAGTTTCAACACATTCTTGGCTTGAAACTTTATATTTACATTTCATACTATGCTAGAATAATGATTTTTAGTCATTATTATCACATCTATATATTTTATATCTAAGTTATTCTTATATTAATTTTGTAATTCTCACGGAGCAAAATTAATATATAATAACTGATGAATAAAATATTAGAGTGAGAGTAACTTTTAGTAAGATTATTATTTCAAGTCTGTAATCTTGCTTTCCTCAGTTTTAATTCTCACGGAGAAATGATTGAAGGCAAGATTATTAACTTTCTAGTAAAAATATTTTTACAAAATTTTTACTACGCTTGAATATAATTCAGGCAAGATTATATCAGTTGAACCGTCACTACTTTTAAATCAATTAATTAACATAACCTCACGGGGTGTTAATTATTTATTTCTTAGTGTAAAAATATGATTGTATTTGCAATAAGCAATTATTCTTTAGAGAAATACGTATAAAGCTAAGATCTTATTATAATGATATATCAAGTGAATTCAATGATTCCCAACTCTTTTTAAATAGAAACCTTTCGGAAGAAATTTGTCTTAATTTATAATAGCAAACACACCTTTCATCAATTGATTCTCTCAAATAGTAGTCAAAAAATTACAAGTATGTAGCTTAGATTCTCCAATTTCTGTGGGACGATATCATAAACTATACAAGAATTTGACAGAGTACGAGCAGAAAATCTTATACACATTAGCTTCGTTAAATTTTTAGCGATGTTACCGGGGATTGGCACACATCTACTTCAGATTAATTATTTTATTACTAATTTGATAATTTATTATTATTATTATTATTATTATTAATTTTCATTAAAAATTTTATCTCCTAAATACTACTATCATAACTATTATTATTATTAGGAGCATTTTTATATAATACTATTTAAAAAATCCCTCATAATCAGTACTGCAATCTACTTTATTTTATATTTTATTATTATTGTTAGTACTAACACATATATATATATATATATATATATATATATATATATATATATATATATATATATTAGTTTTGTGGTCACAATCTCACTATATTTGTATTCATCATTTTTCTTTAATATATTTTATTCTTTTGTTACTATTATAATGGTAAGTAATTGTTTTTACTATTCTAGTGTTAAAAGTATCCTTTGTACTATTACTATAACTATGACTTGTACTATGTTTTTATAGAATAATATTTTATTGTTTCAATCTCTTTAATTGATAGTACTTCAATCATTCAACATGCTTGATTTATTATTGACGCCTTTTTTATATTTTATAAATTTGTTAAATTACTACTATACTTTTACTTACGAATCATTGCACTTCCTTTCTAATCGCTATTATTTATTAGTTCTTTTTTCCATATAATATAATTAGTAGTATATTATTTCTTTTGATAGTTAGTTACAACTTAATATTTTAGTTAATTATAATATTACCGGACTATTTTAATTTTTTATCTATTACTACTTTAGGAACTTTCTTTATTTTACTTTAATTTCAGATAGTTTATGACCCGCTCTTCTACAAAAAAGTTGGCCAATTACTGTAACGATTCGATCGGTCATTTTGAGATCCAGCACGTCGTTCAGCGGTATGAGGCCATGAGCAGCCTCACATCAGGTATTATGACTTGAACGCGTAGTCGGAATTGAAATTCGGGAAGTTCGGAGTTGATTTGGAAAGAGAATTCTCATTTCGGAAGCTTAATGTTGGAAGAATCTGACTAAGGGTTGATTTTGAGTAAACGACCTCGGAATCGAGGCTTGAAGGTTCCAACAGGTTCGTATGATGATTTTGGACTTGGGCGTATGTCCGAATTGGATTTTGGATGGCCCGGGAGCATTTCGGCGCCTATTGTGAAAGTTAGCATTTTGGGAAGAATTTCATAAATTTGGGTTGCAGTGCATTTTAATGTTTTCAATGTTCGTCTGGGATTCTAAGCCTGGGAATAGCTCCGTATGGTAATTCTGGTATTGGGAGCGCGTCCGGAAGTGGATTCGGAGGTCCGTAGGTCATTTTGGAGTCATTTGGCGAAAGTTAGAAATTTGAAGGTTTTTGAGAAGTTTGGCCGGAAGTGAACTTTTTGATATTGAGGTCTGATTCCGATTCTGGAAGTTGGAGTAGGTCCGTAAGGTCGAATGTGACTTGTGTGCAAAATTTAAGGTCAATCGGACGTGATTTGATAGGTTTCGGCATCGAATGTAGAAGTTTGAAGTTTTAAAGTTCATAAAGCTAGAATTGGAGTGCGATTCATGTTTTTAGCGTTGTTTGATGTGATTTTAGGCCTCGAGCAGGTCCGCATTATATTTTGGAACTGGTTGGTGTGATTGGACGGGATTCCGGGGGCCTCGGGTGGATTCCGGGTGGTTAACGGATTGAAATTTGAAGTTGATGAAGAACTGAAGCAGCTGGGCATCTGGTGTAATCTGTCACGACCCAATTTTCCCTCCGTTGGGTATCGTGATGGTACCTAGTCTTAGGAGCTAGGTAAACCTAAAATACACTGAATAACAACAACAATAAAGAAAATCTAACAGTCTCGATATAGAAATTTTTGTAAAATTTGCAATTTCCCAAAGCCGGTAGTACAAGTCATAGCTCTACAGAGTTTGCTACAACTTCTAAATACAACTGTTTGGAAAATAAATAAAAACAGTGTGAATACAAAATAGGAAGGTGACTCTGAAGCCTGCGAACGCAGCAATAGGTTTACCTTGAGTCTCCTCAGCAACGATCGGCGGTGCTACTAGTGATCAAAATCTAGAGCTGTACAAAAATGTACAGAAGTGTAGAATGAGCACACCACAACGGTGCCCAGTAAGTATCAAGACTAACCTCGGTGGAGTAGTGACGAGGAACTGTGAAGACACCACCGGTCTAATAAACTGAACAAGTATAAGTATAGGAACAACAGAATATGATATCTACATAAAGACTATGCGATACAGTTAACAATACAGAAAATATCAATAAGGAAGGAAACAACAAGTATCAGCGGAACACCAAAATAATGACACAGAAGAGTGCACGGAAACAAAACCCAAGTCCGAAATCACGGATAGAGCAAGGAAAAGTAATGACTCAGTAACTACGGCAGTTTTCACCTCAGGTCTTAGTCAAAAAAACTCCCTGAAGTACCGAACCCTGGGGCAAATTACAACTCACGGGTCTCAATACCTCAACCCTAACACTTGGCATCCTGTGTCCTCATCACACCTCATGATCATGCTCACAACTCACGTGCCAAATAGAGCCACTCATACATATACGGCAAGCAAACAAGGGGGTGCATCTATATTCAACAATATCAAGAATACCTCTTATCCGTGTTTAACTACGTGTATGCTTGTGCAAGTGTCCTAACATGATTCATACCAGCTAGTAAGCAGAAGGAAAATAACGGACAACACGTAGAATGTTTCCTCACAACTTTCACAAGATAAAGCTCACACAGATGAGTGTACCGCCACACAAATAACAACAACAAGAATGCCCCCAGGCCATCACAAATCCTCACAATAAATCCCTGACATAGCCCACCTTGTCTCGCCACGTATGCAATAATAATATAGTAAGTGCCCGCTTTGTCTCGCCACACGTGCATTATAATATTTCCACCTTGTCTCAACACATGCGCAACCCATATATATATATATATATATATATATATATATATATATATATATATATATATATATATATATATATATATATCCTGCCTTGTCACGCCGCATGTGCAAATATCAACAGAAACAACAGCATGGCAAAAACCTCGTGCATCACAATAACAACAACCGCACGGCAGAAACCTCGTGCATCACAATAACAGGTATAACAACAACAATGACAATAAATACAAGAATACGGCAAGTAAATCAACTCAACAACTTTAGATACAAGAAATGGTAGAACTAGCTCACAAGGAATAACCACAGTAGAGAACGCTAGGCGAAATCAGAACAGTTTAACAAGGAAGAGAATAATATGTAACAACGTTCCCACCATATACAGTCCAACAACAACAAGGGAGCTAACATGAATCGAACAATTCCAAATAAGGACATGTCAACACAATATAGGATATCTAAACTTCTTTTAAGATTGGACAATTACGAAAATATACAACAATTTCAATTTAAGGATATGCATAGTAAAGATAATCATAACTTCAATAAAGACTAAAAAGATTCAGGAGAGATAATAATGATTCTCAAATAAGACAAGCAGTTATGAAAAGATAACATGACAATAGGAGAGCTACAAATCTCTAGTTACGTGAAATAAGAGTCAAATAAGCAATAAAAGTGAATCATAAAGCAATCAATTCCAATTAAAGTATGTAGAGGTGAATCTAGTAAATAGGAAGCTCAATCATATCCAGAACAACTTCATACTCAGTGAATATAAGGACCTAAGAACCCTAAAAGGCCAACTTCCAACAAATAAGTCCGAGCTTGCACTCGTCACCTCGCGTACACGGATTACAATCAACATAGAAGACAAATCCTAAGGGGAAATCCCCCACACAAGGTTAGGCAAGTTACTTACCTTAAAGAAGACAAATCGATACTCAAAAATGAACTTCTCGGGTGAAAAGACCTCCGGACGGCTCAAATCTAACCAAAGTAACTTCAAAGCACAAATAAAACTCATAAGAAACTATTCCGGATCATAAAGTCTGAATCTTTAACAAAATCCAAAAATCGGTCAGAAAGTCGACCCCCGGGGCCCGCACCTCGGAACCCGCCAAATGTTACAAAACCCGAACACCCATTCCGATACGAGTTCAACCATACAAAAATTATCAAATTCCGATATCATTTCACCCTTCAAATCATGATTTTTCATTTTGAAAACTTTCTTCAAAAACCACCATTTTCCTCAACCCAAAACACAAATTAAATAATAAAAATAAAGATAAAATCATTGAATATATTAAATTCTAGGTGAAGAACACTTACCCAATCGATTTGCTTGAAAAACCCAAAAAGAAGCTCCCAAAATCGAAGTTTAAAACTCAAAATATGAAGAAAATAGCCAAACCCTCGATTTAAATGGTTCTGCCAAAACTTCCGCATCTGCAGAATCGCATTTGTGAGAAAGAGTCCGCATCTGCAAACTCAGCTAACCAGGCCTGGAACCACATTTGCGGATTTACAGCCGCACCAGCGGCACCGCAGAAGCGAAAGGGGAAGCCGTAGAAGCGAGATTCTTCGTAGGTGCGATCGCTGGACCGCAAAAGCGGCCTTCGCACCTGCGAGCCAGCCTCCGCAGAAGCGAGCAAGCTCCCCGACCTTCATGATCGCAGAAGTGGCCAGGCTCACGTAGAAGCGGAGTCGCACCTGCACTCCATAGTCGCAGGTGTGAAAACACCAGAACCAGACTTGTTCAAAACTATGCAAAACATCAGAAACCCGTCCGAAACACGTGCGGTGCTCTAGGGCCCCCGGCCAAACATACCAACAAGTTCTATAACCTAACACAAACTTGCTCGAGGTCTGAAATCACATTAAACAACGCCGAAAATGCAAATCGCGCCATGAATCAAACTTATGAACTTCCAAATCTTCCAACTTCTAAAACTCGTGCCGAAACCAATCAAACCTGGGGGTGGGCATAATACCGACCGGACCGAAAATACTGGTCGAACCGAAATTTTTTGTTTATTTGGTTCCGATTTTTCGGTTTATTAGGTCGGTTTGCGGTTTATAATTTTAAAAAGTTCGGTGTTCGGTTCAGTGGTCGATTTTGACGGTTCGGTTTTCGGTTAAACTGAAGAATCGAAAAACCAAATTTTGGACCTCTGCAATAAGTAGTTACAGCAGCCTTTAGAGATTCAAAAGCTTGGTTGGCTCCTGACTCCGCTGAGAGCTATCCTTGTTCAATATATTGGTTTGACATCTAACAAGATCATGCCCATTTATGAAAGACACATAATAGTTAATTAACTGGGATTGGTTAAACTTGCAACCCAAAAACCAATTAATCCATGGATCTTTCTACTTTGGGTACTTTTTGTTTTTTTACTTCGGAATTATAATTCTTCAGTTATAAGATTAGTTGTTGCTATCTTGATTGTGTTTTTCAATTTGAAGTTATAATAAGATAATTAATTCGAGTTCAGAATGATTCATCGACTTGCTTGAATTGGATTTACGTGCCTTCTCTTTTCACAACTGCTAATTGCAAAGCATATTCATTTATGCTAAAGAGGAGCATAGAGAAATTTGAACTCATCAAAACTTGTAACGACCCGATCGGTCGTTTTGAGCTTTTGCACTCCACTCGCCAGTTCTCGGGCATGAATAGCCCCGTATTATGTATTGTGACTTATGTAAATCGTTGGTTTGGGATTTTAGGTTAATCGGAATAGATATGGAAGGATGATTCTCAGCTAGAAGCTTAAAGTTTGAAAGATTTGACCAAGTTTTGACTTGTTGGTATATGATCTCAGATTGGAATTTTTATGATTTGGTTAGCTCCGTTAGATGATTTGGGACTTTGGAGCGTGATCGGAATGTGTTTTGGAGGTCCGGAGTAGATTTAGTCTTGAATTGGCAAAATTGGAATTTTGGCGATTTCCGGTTGATAGGTGAGATTTTGACATAGGGATCGAAATGGAATTCTGGAAGTTGGATAAGGTCCGTTGTGTCATTTGTGACGTGTGTGCAAAATTTCTGGTCATTCGGACGAGGTTTGATAGACTTTTTGATCGAAAGCGGAATTTGTAAGTTTTTGGAATTCCTCGGCTTGAATCCGATGTGATCTTGGTGTTTTGATGTTGTTTTGAGCGTTCCGAAGTTTGGAACAAGTTTGAATGATGATATAGGATATGTTGGCATGCTTGGTTGAGGTCCCGAGGGCCTCGGGTGAGTTTCGGGTGGTTAAACGGATCAAATCTTGTTTGGAGAAGTTGCAGATTTTCTGTTGTGTGTGTTGCAGAACTTTGGCCTTCTCGTTCGCGAGAGGGCTCTCGCATTCTCAAAGGGATGGGTAGTGAGGCTGGAAATTTGGCCTTCGCGTTTGCGATGTTTATCCCGTGTTCGCGAAGGGTTTGGTCCAGTGTTCACCATGAACGCGATGTGTCTCCCGCGTTTGCGTAGAGTAAATGGGAGCAGTTGGGTCCAGGTTCGATTGTGCTTCGCGTTCGCGAGCTAGGAGAAGCGTTCGCGATGGTCTGGGAAGCTGAAGCTTCGCGTTCGCAAGCTGGAGGTCGCGTTCCCGTAAGAGTATTTTTGGTCAAAGGAATTTTGTGCTTCGCGAACGCGAGCCTTTGACCGCGTTTGCGAAGAAGGAAGTGAAATTGTTGGGCAGAATGTTTAAAATGCCATTTTCGCGACTTTTGGCCTAAGTTCACCATTTTTGACTCGGTTTTGGAGCTTGTTGAGGGAGATTGAAGAGGGAATCAAAGAGAACTTCTTGGAGGTAAGAATTTCGGACTTAATACTCGATCCTATGTTGATTCTACTTGTTTAAACATGATATGTGTGGAATTTAAAGCCTAAAATTGAGGAATTAGGGCTTGAATTTTGAGAGTGTAAATTGAGGATTTGAGGGGCCATTTGAGGTCCGATTTTGATGTTCTTGGTATGTACAAACTCTTGAGAAGATAAGGATCCTATTGGTGTGATTTTTATCGGATTTCGAGATGTGGGCCCGGGGGCCGGGTTTGGCCAATTTCGGGATTTTTGGTATAAATTGGGTATTTTCGAATGGGCTTTGTTCCCTTAGCATATTTTGATAGTATAAACCTGTTTTTGGATAGATTTGGAGAATTCGGAGGCCGATTCGAGAGGCAAAGGCATTGCGGGCTAGAGTTTGGACCGGATTAAGGTAAGTAATGATTGTAAATACTGTTCTGAGGGTATGAAACCCCGGATTTCACATCGTTGTGCTACTTGAGGTGACGCACACGCTAGATGACGAGCGTGGGGTCGTGCATCGTTGGGGGATTGTGACTTGGTCCATCCCGTACGACTATTAAGTTCGCGCATTTTACTTGAAAACTATTTGATATTGTTATATTTTGGAAAATATTATTGTGTTTCGGGCTAAATGCCGTGTCTGGGCCTTGTGCCGATTGTTTGGACCCTTAGGGGCTTTTACTTCTATTTTACCTCACTATTTTGGCTTAATGTTTACACTCAGTCATGCTATGTTCTTACTGTTTTCATAACTCGGTTTTATTCACTCCTTTTGATTTCATAAATGATTTTGCGCCGAGTACTTGTTTTACTGTCAGCCCGAGGGGCTTGAGTGAGATCTGACTGAGTGAGGCCGAGGGCCTGTGTTGTGAGGATACTATGGGATCGGGCTGCGCGCCGTAGCATATGTTACCGAATTGTGATATATGAGAGGCCGAGTGCCTGATTTATTATACTAGGAGGTGGCTTATGATTGATATGAGGCCGAAAGCCTGTTTGATGATGCCACGAGATGGCTTGATATTGTGCTTGGGCAGTAAGGGGCCCCTCCTGGAGTCTGTACACCCCCAGTGAGCACGGGTACCCAGGGTGTGTGATGTGTTGTAGCCCGAGGGGCTGTTGTTGTTTCATATTGAAGCCCGAGGGGATGTTCTTGATCTATGTTGCCCGAGGGGCGGTTCTTGATTCATGTTATGCCCGAGGGGCTGATTAGGAGTGATTGTAAGGTAGCCCGAGGGGCTGGTTCTGTTGATATTATGCCCGAGGGGCGGTTTATGGTACATGTTTTGCCCGAGGGGCTATTTACGTTTCTATCATTTTTACTCACTGTTTTTATCACTCGTTTAAAACTATTGAAAGTTGTTTTAAAAAGGTTTTTACTGATGATTTACGAAGTAAATGATTTCTGTACTGTTTTGGAAATGTACTGCATTTGCTGTAGCGTTATGACGTGGCTTACGTGTTTTCTTATTGCTCAGATTTCATTTACTTTTATTACTTACTGAGTTGGCGTACTCACATTACTCCCTGCACCTTGTGCAGATTCAGGTATTATTTTGAACCCAGTAGCGGGTGTTGATTGCTAAGTGGCAGAGTCATCAAAGTTAGCAAGGTAGCTGCCCGGCGTTTGCAACACTGCTTTTCCCCCTCTTGTCTTCCTTAGACTGCATTTAGTACATTTTTAGACTCTTAGTTGTATTCAGACCTTAGTAGATGCTCGTGACTTGTGACACCCCGATGTCGGGCTTGTGTATTTATTCCGCACTGTTCATTTAGACTTACATTATGATATATATATCTGATTAATTAAAGGCTGAAAAGTGATTGTTATTGATTAAATGGTTAATTCGGGAGTTGTGTCGGTTGGCCTAGTTTCACGATAGGCGCCATCACGACCGGGTCGGTGTTAGGGTTGT
Source organism: Nicotiana attenuata (assembly GCF_001879085.1). Taxonomy (NCBI): domain Eukaryota; kingdom Viridiplantae; phylum Streptophyta; class Magnoliopsida; order Solanales; family Solanaceae; genus Nicotiana; species Nicotiana attenuata. The sequence continues at coordinate 32,047,655 of NC_031989.1, forward strand.
GACAAGTTGGCATTAGAGCCTAGGTTACATAGGTCTCACGAGTCATGAGCAGGTTTAGTAGAGACTCGCGAATCGGTACAAAGACGTCTATATTTATCCTCGGAAGGCTGCAGAACCTTTAGGAAAAAATTCAGATTCTTGGATTCTTATCGTGCGTCCTTGATTCAGCTTGAAATGTAACTCTTTGAAATTCCTTCCACGCATTTGTATGCGCGCATGAGCGCTCGGTATCAGCGGTGCATTGGCGGCTTGTAATCTCCTTATCGAGGGGCGAGATGTGTTTTCTGTGCAATGATGATGGGCCAGTCTGGAAGACTTGAGGCCGAAATTTTTCCTATAGCTTGAGCCCTGAGCTGTTGATTGCGCGAGCGCGTATTTCTGGATCTATATGTTCGATTGTGTCCCTATTAAGGGAAGTAATGACTGGATAGTTACGTGATGAGTGTGATGTGACTGTTAGATGTGTTCATATGAACTGAATGAGATGAGAAAGGTCTGCTTTGGGGTAGCAAGAACTATTTGGTTTTTGATTTCCATCGTGATTTGATGTATAGCCCCGAGTTGTGGGTATGATGAAGGATCTTTTCATGTTGCCTTGTTGGGAAGCGAAGTAGATTTCACATTGTGATATGAGTTCAGACTCAGGAAGATTAAGTGACTGCGTAATGTTTATGACGGTGGAAGGGTATAAGAGATGTTAGTTTGAGGCAAATCAGGCGGGTTATCTCCTGCGGAGTGTTCTGAAGTTTGTGTGATCCTTTTGCTGTTTGTTGGAAGACCTCTTGTACCAGTTAAATATATTTGTTGCAATTTGAATTTGGATCGCTTAAAAGAGTGGGCTTAACTGCTACGAGGGTGAACGCGAGATTTGCAGAAGATTTGAAGTCTTAGATGGTCTATGTTGCACGAGCTTATGAAGGATTGAGTTTAATCTCACTATGGTATTATGGCAGTAGTAGAGTATACGCATTATGAGTTATTATGTGTTTTGATCTATAGATTTGAGCCAAGTGGGGGAGTGTGCTATTGATTAGTTGATTGCACGGTTATGTGCTATGTTGGTTCCAGTTTGAGGCGTACTGGTGAACCGGTTATGGCTTATGGAGGTTGGGGCCAAGGATGGTTCAAGTAAAGGAAATTTTAATAAAGGTTATGTTTTGCTTTATGGGTGTATGAGAATCATGGAATGACTTGTGTAAGGTCACGGTTCAGTTTTGAAAGGAAGGTCACAAATTCTTAGGTAGCATGGACAGTTTCAGATGACTAGATAAATGAGATCACTGATTGGTGTGGCTTGATGAGGGTATACATTTTAGAAAGGGCGATGTGTTTGAGTTGAGGATACTTCATTATTATTGCGGCACTCTCTTGCTGGATCGAATGCTGATATTCGAGTTGCTTGGTGGCACAGAAGAATTATAGGAGTACCTCTCATGTGATGATTGGGTATTAGAGGTGTGTTGTATATTCGGACGGTGGAGTTGGGATCGTATGTGGTGATTCGCGTGTTGTGTGGATTTGGAGACTGGGAGTTCTCTTAAACAAGTTAGGTCGTGGTTGTGGATCGCGTATATCGGTCTGGTGTGGTAACTGTTGGAGGTTTGGAGACCCGAGTGGATCCTTTGTCGCTTGGTATGTTAGATTTTGGATGTGATATTGGGTACAGACTGGTTGTCTCAGTGTTGTGCTATTCTAGGCTGTTGCGCTAAGATGGCGACGTCGGCTATGCTGGGAATGCCACGGATTGAGTGGCAAGGTTTGACGGGTTATGTTTCAAGTAGGGTGATTCATTTTTGAAGACCCAGCGGTTGGCTGGGAAGGGTTGCGTTTTTCTTATTGGGCCTTTGTGGTGGATGTCATTATAGAGACTCCCACCATTGATTCAGATCCGGTGGTGAGGGATTTTTCAGGGTGTGTTTCTTGCTTCCGGGCATGTCGCCGGACAGGGTTGTTGATTTCGGTATTGATTTGGTGCTGGGCACCGTATCGTATGGCACCGACGAAGTTAAAGGAGTTGAAGGAGCAGCTTCAGGAAGTCCTTGATAAGGAGTTCATTAGTAGGCCAATATGGAGGTGTGTTCTACATCGAGTCGTCTTAGTTGACTCCGAGTTGTATTGTTGAGGGATGTGTTGATTCAATTGTTGTTGAGCTTATTAGTGACCTGGGGAGATCTATGAGTTATCTTTCCGTGATGCGAGGAGTTAGGATTTGTTGGTTATAGGCACATGTGGTGCGGTTTTATTTGGGTCTCTCAGTGGAATTCGAGCGGGAAGAGTATTGGGTATTGCTCGGCGGATGGCGTATCGGTTATGTCCTTTCGGGTCTGTGTAATGTTATGTCAATTGCTTCGCCGTGGTTATGACGATTTGCTTTGGTTCTAGACATCAAATTGCGCGCGGTTGTCGATTTGAGCATAGTGACTTGAGGTGTTTCATGTTGACCAGTGTTTGGATAGGGTCGCGCATTGCAGCGAAGTCATGTTAAGGTACGACCCTTCGAGTTAGATTCGTGTGTTCTGTTTCTACAATATGTGACGGGTTCTCAGCATTGTGTGTGGGTGTACTGGAGAGCTTGCGGTACAACCCTCTCATTTGAGTCATTTTTCATGATTTGAGTACGTTCGGGTTGTTGCTTATTGGTGCGCGGATTGCACGAGTTGTGGCTTTAGATTGTATTGATGTGTCATGTCACTAGAGTAGTCGTGTTGGATTAGATGAGATCGTTGGGATCTAGAATGAATACAAACGGATTCGGTTTCAGCATGCTGGAAGGATAATATCGATGTTCGGCTCAGAAATTTGCTACGGTCCTTGCCAAGGGAGAAGTGGCTTCACGAATGGTTGATCTGAGGAATGGTTATGGCTTTCTACGTGTTTTTTTTATCATTGGCAGTATATGGAAATGTTGGAATGAGGCTTCATTTGATAAGAGGCTTATTATCGAGATTTGGATGTTTTGAGCAACTGTTGTGATTAGAAGTTATCGCTACGAGTGTTTGAGTTATGTGGTATATCATGTAATTGCATTTGAGGTTGCAGGTATGGTTTATTACAGCTTGTTCGGGCTTATTCAGAGTATAAATGTGAGATTCTAATCTTGTAGATGATTTCACAAGTGGAAATGTGGTTCTAAGGATTATGGGCTAGGTTGGATTGCGAAATTTCAGTTACATTGTGTTATCAGACCTATATGAGATAGGGTGACGTGGGATCACCCCCGAGTATCTGCATGGTAAGGTTATACAGCGACTTGTTGGCTTTTGGAACAACTATGGGCACGTTCGAGGACGATCGTATGTTTAAGTGGGGGAGGATGTAACGACCCGACCGGTCGTTTTGAGCTTTTGCACTCCACTCACCAGTTCTCGGGCATGACTATCCCCGTATTATATATTGTGACTTATGTAAATCGTTGGTTTTGGATTTCAGGCTAATCGGAATAGATATGGAAGGATGATTCGCAGCTAGAAGCTTAAAGTTTGAAAGATTTGACCAAGTTTTGACTTGTTGGTATATGATCTCGGATTGAAATTTTTATTATTTGGTTAGCTCCGTTAGATGATTTGGGACTTAGGAGCGTGATCGGAATGTGTTTTGGAGGTCCGGAGTAGATTTAGGCTTGAATTGACGAAATTGGAATTTTGACGATTTCCGGTTGATAGGTGAGATTTTGACATAGGGGTCGGAATGGAATTCCAGAAGTTGGAGTAGGTCCGTTGTGTCATTTGTGACGTGTGTGCAAAATTTCAGGTCATTCGGACGAGGTTTGATTGACTTTTTGATCGAAAGCGGAATTTGGAAGTTTTTGGAATTCCTAGGCTTGAATCCGATGTGATCTTGGTGTTTTGATGCTGTTTTGAGCGTTCCGAAGGTTAGAACAAGTTTGAATGATGATATGGGATATGTTGGCATGTTTGGTTGAGGTCCCGAGGGCCTCAGGTGAGTTTCGGGTGGTTAAACAGATCAAATCTTGTTTGGAGAAGTTGCAGATTTTCTGCTGTGTGTGTTGCAGAACTTTGGCCTTCGCGTTCGCGAGAGGGCTCTTGCGTTCACTAAGGAATGGGTAGTGAGGCTGGAAGTTTGGCCTTCGCATTCGCGATGTTGATCCTGCATTCGCGAAAGGTTTGGTCCAGTGTTCACCGCGAACGTGATGTGTCTCCCGCGTTCGCGTAGAGTAAATGGGAGCAGCTTGGTCCAGATTCGATTGTGCTTCGCGTTCGCGAGCAAGGAGACGCGTTCGCGATGGTCTGGGAAGCTAAAGCTTCGCGTTCACGTGCTGGAGGTTGCATTCGCGTAAGAGGATTTTTGATCAATTGAATTTTGTGCTTCGTAAACGCGAGGCTTTGACCGCCGCGTTCGCGAAGAAGGAAGTGAAATCGTTGGGCTGAATGTTTAAAAGGCCATTTTCGCGACTTTTGGCCTAAGTTCACCATTTTTGACTCGGTTTTGGAGCTTGTTGAGGGAGATTGAAGAGGGAATCAAAGAGAACTTCTTGGAGGTAAGAATTTCGGACTTAATACTCGATCCTATGTTGATTCTTACTTGTTTAAACATGATATATGTGGAATTTAAAGCCTAAAATTGGGGAATTAGGGCTTGAATTTTGAGAGTGTAAATTGAGGATGTGAGGGGCCATTTGAGGTCCGATTTTGATGTTCTTGGTATGTACGAACTCGTGAGAGGATAAGGATCCTATTGGTGTGATTTTTATCGGATGATGAGACGTAGGTCAGGGGGCGGGTTTGGCCAATTTCGGGATTTTTAGTATAAATTGTATATTTTTGAATGGGCTTTGTTCCCTTAGCATATTTTGATGGTATAAACCTGTTTTTGGATAGATTTGGAGCATCCGGAAGCCGATACGAAAGGCAAAGGCATCGCGGGCTGGAGTTTGGACCGGACTGAAGTAAGTAATGATTTTAAATACTGTTCTGAGGGTATGAAACCCCGGATTTCACATCGTTGTGCTACTTGAGGTGACGTACACGCTAGATGACGAGCGTGGGGTCGTGCACTGTTGGGGGATTGTGATTTGGTCCATCCCGTACGACTATTAAGTCGCGCATTTTACTTGAAAACTATTTGATATTGTTATATTTTGGAAAATATTATTGTGTTTGGGGCTAAATGCCGTATCTGGGCCTTGTGCCGATTGTTTGGACCCTTAGGGGCTTTTACTACTATTTTACCTCACTGTTTTGGCTTAATGTTTACACTCAGTCATGCTATGTTCTTACTGTTTTCATAACTTAGTTTTATTCACTCCTTTTGATTTCATATATGATTTTGAGCCGAGTACTTGTTTTACTGTCAGCCCGAGGGGCTTGAGTGAGATCTGACTGAGTGAGGCCAAGGGCCTATGTTGTTAGGATACTATGAGATCGGGCTGCACGCCGCAGCATATAGTATCGAATTGTGATATATGAGAGGCCGAGGGCCTGATTTATTATGCCACGAGGTGGCTTATGATTGATATAAGGCCGAGAGCCTATTTGATTATGCCACGAGATGGCTTGATATTGCACTTGGACCGTAAGGGGCCCCTCCCGGAGTCTGTACACCCCCAGTGAGCGTGGGTACCCAGGGTGTGTGATGTGTTGTAGCCCGAGGGGCTGTTGTTGTTTCATATTGAAGCCCGAGGGTTGTTCTTGATCCATGTTTCCCGAGGGGCGGATCTTGATTCATGTTATGCCCGAGGGGCTGATTACGAGTGATTGTGAGGTAGCCCGAGGGGCTGGTTCTGTTGATATTATGTCCGAGGGGCGGTTTATGGTACATGTTTTGCTCGAGGGGCTGTTTACGTTTCTATCATTTTTACTCACTGTTTTTATCACTCGTTTGAAACTATTGAAAGTTGTTTTAACAAGGTTTTTACTGAAATTGAGCATGATTTACGAAGTAAATGATTTCTGTACTGTTTTGGAAATGTGCTGCATTTGCTGTAGCGTTATGACGTGGCTTACATGTTTTCTTATTGCTCAGATTTCATTTACTTTTATTACTTACTGAGTTGGCGTACTCAAATTACTCCCTGCACCTTGTGTGCAGATTCAGGTATTATTTTGAACCCAGTAGCGGGTATTGATTTCTAAGTGGCAGAGTCGGCGGAGTTAGCAAGGTAGCTGCCCGGCGTTCGCAACACTGCTTTTCCCCCCTCTTGTCTTCCTTAGATTGTAATTAGTACATTTTTAGACTCTTAGTTGTATTCAGACCTTAGTAGATGCTCGTGACTTGTGACACCCCGATATCGGGCTTGTGTATTTATTCCGCACTGTTCATTTAGACTTATATTACGATATATATGTCTGATGAATTAAAGGCTTAAAGGTTATTGTTATTGATTAAATGGTTAATTCGGGAGTTGTGTCGGCTGGCCTAGTTTCACGATAGGCGCCATCACGACCTGGTCGGTTTTAGGGTTGTGACAAGTTGGTATCAAAGCCTAGGTTACATAGGTCTCACGAGTCATGAGCAGGTTTAGTAGAGACTCGCGGATCGGTACAAAGACGTCTATATTTATCCTCGGAAGGCTGCAGAACCTTTAGGAAAAACTTCACATTCTTGGATTCTTATTGTGCGTCCTTGATTCTGCTTGAAATGTAACTCTTTGAATTCCTTCCACGCATTCGTATGCGCGGATGAGCGCTCGGTATCAGCGGTGCATTGACGGCTTGTAATCCCCTTATCGAGGGGCGAGATGTGTTTTCTGTGCAATGATGATGGGCCATTCTGGACGACTTGAGCCCGGAATTTTTCCTATAGCTTGAGCCCTGAGCTGTTGATTGTGCGAGCGCGTGTTTCTGGATCTATATGCTCGATTGTGTCCCTATTAAGGGAAGTGATGATTGGATAGTTACGTGATGAGTGTGATGTGACTGTGAGATGTGTTCATATGAGCTGAATGAGACGAGAAAGGTCTGCTTTGGGGTAGCAAGAACTATTTGGTGTTTGATTTCCATCGTGATTTGATGTATAGCCCCGAGTTGTGGGTGTGATGAAGGATCTTTTCATGTTGCCTCGTTGGGAAGCGAAGTAGATTTCACGTTGTGATATGAGTTCAGACTCAGGAAAATTAAGTGACTGCGTAATGTTTATGACGGTTCAGTTTTGAAAGGAAGGTCACAAATTCTTAGGTAGCATGGACAGTTTCAGATGACTAGATAAATGAGATCACTGATTGGTGTGGCTGGATGAGGGTATACATTTTAGAAAGGGTGATGTCTTTGAGTTGAGGATACTTCATTATTATTGTGGCACTCTCTTGTTGGATCGGCTGCTGATATTCGAGTTGTTTGGTGGCTCAGAAGAATTATAGGAGTACCTCTCATGGGATGATTGGGTTTTAGAGGTGTATTGTATATTTAGACGGTGGAGTTGGGATCGTCTATGGTGATTTGCGTGCTGTGTGGATTTGGAGACTGGGAGTTCTCATAAACAGGTTAGGTCGTGGTTGTGGACCGCATATATCGGTCTGGTGTGGTAACTATTAGAGGTTTGGAGACCTGAATGGATCCTTTGTCGCTTGGTATGTTAGATTTTGGATGTGATATTGGGTATAGACTGGTTGTCTCAGTGTGGTGCTATTCTGGGCTGTTGCGCTAAGATGGCAACGTCGGCTATGCTGGGAATGCCACGGATTGAGTGGCAAGGTTTGACGGGTTATGTTTCCAGTAGGGTGATTTGACGGGTTATGTTTCCAGTAGGGTGATTCATTTTTGAAGACCCAGCGGATGGCTGGGAAAGGTTGCCTTTTTCTTATTGCGCATTTGTGATGGATGTCAGTGTAGAGACTCCCACCATTCAGATCCGGTGGTGAGGGATTTTTCAAGGTGTGTTTCTTGCTTCCGGGCATGTCGCCGAACAGGGTTGTTGATTTCGGTACTGATTTGGTGCTGGGCACCGTATTGTATGGCACCGACGGAGTTAAAGGAGTTGAAGGAGCAGCTTCAGGAACTCCTTGATATGGAGTTCATTAGTAGGCCAATATGGAGGTGTGTTCTACATCGAGTCAGCTTGGTTGACTCCGAGTTGTATTGTTGAGGGATGTGTTGATTCGATTGTTATTGAGCTTTTTAGTGACCTGGGGAGATGTATGAGTTATCTTTCCGCGATGCGAGGCATTAGGATTTGTTGGTTATAGGCACATGTGGTGCGGTTTTATTGGGGTCTCTCAGTGGAATTCGAGCGGGAAGAGTATTGGGTATTGCTCGGGCGGATGGCGTATCGGTTGTGTCCTTTCGGGTCTGTGTAATGTTATGTAAATTGCTTCGCCGTGGTTATGATGATTTGCTTTGGTTCTAGACATCAAATTGCATGCCGTTTTCGATTTTGAGCATAGTGACTTGAGGTGTTTCATGTTGACCAGTGTTTGGATAGGGTCGCGTATTGCACCAAAGTCATGTGAAGGTACGACCCTTCGAGTTAGATTCGTGTGTTTTGTTTCTACGATGTGTGACAGGTTCTCAGCATTGTGTGTGGGTGTACTGGAGAGCTTACGGTACAACCCTCTCATTTGAGTCACTTTTCATGATTTGAGTACGTTCGGGTTGTTGCTTATTGGTGCGCGGATTGCACGAGTTGTGTCTTTAGATTGTATTGATATGTCATGTCACCAAAGTAGTCGTGTTGGATTAGATGAGATCGTTGTGATCTAGAATGAATATAAACGGATTTGGTTTCAGCATGCTGGAAGGATAATATCGATGTTCGGCTCAGAAATATGCTATGGTCCTTGCCAAGGGAGAAGTGGCTTCACGAATGGTTGATCTGAGGTATGGTTATGGCTTTCGACGTGTTTTTTTATCATTGCCAGTATATGGAAGTGTTGGAATGAGGCTTCATTTGATAAGAGGCTTATTATCGAGATTTAAATGTTTTGAGCAACTGCCGTGATTAAAAGTTATCGCTACGAGTGTTTGAGTTATGTGGTATATCATGTAATTGCATCTGAGGTTGTAGGTATGGTTTATTACAGCTTGTTCGGGCTTATTCAGAGTATAAATGTGATATTCTAATCTTGTAGATGATTTCAGAAGTGGAAATGTGGTTCTAAGGATTATGGGCTAGGTTGGATTGCGAAATTTCAGTTACATTGTGTTATCGGACCTATATGAGATAGGGTGATGTGGGACCACCCCCGGGTATCTGCATGGTAAGGTTATACAGCGATTTGTTGGCTTTTAAAACAACTATGGGCACGTTCGAGGACGAACGTATGTTTAAGTGGGGGAGGATGTAACGACCCGACCGGTCGTTTTGAGCTTTTGCACTCCATTCGCCAGTTCTCGGGCATGACTAGCCCCGTATTATGTATTGTGACTTATGTAAATCATTGGTTTTGGATTTTAGGTTAATCGGAATAGATATGGAAGGATGATTCTCAGCTAGAAGCTTAAAGTTTGAAAGATTTGACCAAGTTTTGACTTGGTATATGATCTCGGATTGGAATTTTTATTATTTGGTTAGCTCCGTTAGATGATTTGGGACTTAGGAGCGTGATCCGGAGTAGATTTAGGCTTGAATTGGCGAAATTGGAATTTTGGCGATTTCCGGTTGATAGGTGAGATTTTGACATAGAGGCCGGAATGGAATTGCGGAAGTTGGAGTAGGTCCATTGTGTCATTTGTGACATGTGTGCAAAATTTCAGGTCATTCGGACGAGGTTTGATAGACTTTTTGATCGAAAGCGGAATTTGGAAGTTTTTGGAATTCCTAGGCTTGAATCTGATGTGATCTTGGTGTTTAGATGTTGTTTTGAGCGTTCCGAAGGTTGGAAAAAGTTTGAATGATGATATGGGATATGTTGGCATGTTTGGTTGAGGTCCCGAGAGCCTTGGGTGAGTTTCTTGTGGTTAAACGGATCAAATTTTGTTTGGAAAAGTTGTAGATTTTCTGTTGTGTGTGTTGCAGAACTTTGGCCTTCGCGTTCGCGAGAGGGCTCTCGCGTTCGCGAAGGGATGGGTAGTGAGGCTGGAAATTTGGCCTTCGCGTTCGCGATGTTGATCCCGTGTTCGCGAAGGGTCTGGTCCAGTGTTCACCACGAACACGATGTGTCTCCCGCGTTCGCATAGAGTAAATGGGAGCAGCTGGGTCCAGGTTCGATTGTGCTTCGCGTTCGCGAGCTAGGAGACGCGTTCGCGATGGTCTGGGAAGCTGAAGCTTCGCGTTCGCATGCTGGAGGTCGCGATCGCGTAAGAGGATTTTTGGTCAATGGAATTTTGTGCTTTGTGAACGCGAGGCTTTGACCGCGTTCGCAAAGAAGGAAGTGAAATCGCTGGGCAGAATGTTTAAAAGGCCATTTTCGCGACTTTTGGCCTAAGTTCACCATTTTTTACTCGGTTTTGGAGCTTGTTGAGGGAGATTGAAGAGTGAATCAAAGAGAACTTCTTGGAGGTAAGAATTTCGGACATAATACTCGATCCTATGTTGATTCTTACTTGTTTAAACATGATATATGTGGAATTTAAAGCCTAAAATTGGGGAATTAGGGCTTGATTTTTTAGAGTGTAAATTGAGGATTTGAGGGGCCATTTGAGGTCTGATTTTGATGTTCTTGGTATGTACGAACTCGTGAGAGGATAAGGATCCTATTGGTGTGATTTTTATCGGATTCCGAGACGTGGGCCCGGGGGCCGGGTTTGGCCAATTTCGGGATTTTTGGTTTAAATTTGATATTTTCGAATGGGCTTTGTTCTCTTAGCATATTTTGATGGTATAAACCTGTTTTGATAGATTTGGAGCATCCGGAGGACGATTCGAGAGGTAAAGGCATCGCGGGCTAGAGTTTGGACTGGATTGAGGTAAGTATGATTGTAAATACTGTTTTGAGGGTATGAAACCCCGGATTTCACATCGTTGTGCTATTTGAGGTGACGCACACGCTAGATGACGAGCGTTGGGTCGTGCACCATTGGGGGATTGTGACTTGGTCCATCCCGTACGACTATTAAGTCGCGTATTTTACTTGAAAACTATTTGATATTGTTATATTTTGGAAAATATTATTGTGTTTGGGGCTAAATGCCGTGTATGGGCCTTGTGCCGATTGTTTGGACCCTTAGGGGCTTTTACTACTGTTTTACCTCACTGTTTTGGCTTAATGTTTACACTCAGTCATGCTATGTTCAATAAGTTTTCATAACTCGGTTTTATTCACTCCATTTAATTTCATAAATGATTTTGACCCGTGTACTTGTTTTACTATTAGCTCGAGGGGCTTGAGTGAGATCTGACCGAGTGATGCCGAGGGCTTTGTGAGGATACTATGGGATCGGGCTGCGCGTCGCAACATGTGGTACCGAATTGTGATATATGAGAGGCCGAAGGCCCGATTTATTATGCCACGAGGTGGCTTATGATAGATATGAGGCTGAGAGCCTGTTTGATTATGCCACGAGATGGCTTGATATTGCGCTTGGGCCGTAAGGGGCCCCTCCCGGAGTCTGTACACCCCCAGTGAGCGCGGGTACTCAGGGTGTGTGATGTGTTGTAGTCCGAGGGGCTGTTGTTGTTTCATATTGAAGCCCGAGGGGCTGTTCTTGATCTATGTTGCCCGAGGGGCGGTTCTTGATTCATGTTATGCCCGAGGGGCTGGTTCTGTTGATATTATGCCCGAGGGGCGGTTTATGGTACATGTTTTGCCCTAGGGGCTGTTTACGTTTCTATCATTTTACTCACTATTTTTATCACTCGTTTGAAACTATTGAGAGTTGTTTTAAAAAGGTTTTTATTGAAATTGAGCATGATTTACGAAGTAAATGATTTATGTACTGTTTTGGAAATGTACTGCATTAGCGTTATGACGTGGCTTACATGTTTTCTTATTGCTCAGCTTTCATTTACTTTTATTACTTACTGAGTTGGCATACTCACGTTACTCCCTGCATCTTGTGTGCAGATTCAGGTATTATTTTGAACCCGGTAGCGGGTGTTGATTGCTAAGTGGCAGAGTCATCGGAGTTATCAAGGCAGCTGCCCGGCGTTCGCAGCACTGCTTTTCTCCCTCTTGTCTTCCTTAGACTGTATTTAGTATATTTTTAGACTCTTAGTTGTATTCAGAACTTAGTAGATGCTCGTGACTTGTGACACCCCGATGTCGGGNTATATATATATATATATATATATATATATATATATATATATATATATATATATATATATATATATATTTGATTAATTAAAGGCTTAAAAGTGATTATTATTGATTAAATGGTTAATTCGGGAGTTGTGTCGGCTGGCCTAGTTTCACGATAGGCGCCATCACGACCGGGTCGGTTTTAGGGTCGTGACANNNNAGGGTCGTGACAAAACTGAACTATAAAAATTTAGGCTAAAGTTATCCGCTCTGTTTTGCCCTTGAGCGGATAAGAATTTCGCACATAGCTAAACCGAAAGCCGAACCGATTAAACCAGACCGAACATGAATAAATCGAATCGAAGTTATTATGGTTCGGTTTTGTTTATTAAAATCACAAACCGAAAACCGAATTAATCGAACCGAAATTCCACAAAACCGAACCGAACCGACTGATGCCCACCCCTAATCAAACCAACCCGGAATGACGCCAAAATTTGCAGACAAGTCCCAAATAACAAGGCGGAGCTGTTCCAACTCTCGGAATCGCATTCCGACACTGATATCACAAAAGTCAACAATGGGTCAAACTTCTCCATTTTCCAAACTTCAGCGTTTCCAACTTCCGCCGAAATACCTCAATTTACCCTACGGACCTCCAAATCCGAATCCGGACGTGCACCTAAGTCCAAAATTACCATACGAAGCTGCTGACATCACCCAAAACTCATTCCAGAGCCGTTTATACAAAAGTCAAATTCCAGTTAAATTCTCACCGCTTAAACTGTCAAACTAGAATCCTTCTCCCAAATTCTACTCCGAATCATCCGGTAACTGAACTCGACCATGCACGCAAGTTGATACACATAATATGAAGGTGCTCAAGACCTTATGCCGCCGAACGGAGCTTAACTTCTCAAAACGACCGATCGGGTCGTTACATAACCGCACCTGCGTGAAGAGGGTCGCAGGTGCGAGCCCGCAGGTGCGGGAGATGGCTCGCAGGTGCGGAAGGAGCCAAGGTCGCTGGGATCTGCAGAAGCGGAAAAGTGTACGCACCTGAGATGGCGCAGGTACGATGTCAGTAGCCGCAAAAGCGGCAAGGACCGTAGGTGTGGAAGAAGAGGCCGCAGAAGCGGAAGTGCAGATGCGGCTGGTGGACCGCAGGTGCGAATGGTCGGGCTGGGCAGTGTGTTTTATAAAAAACGGGGTTTCGGCTCATTTTTCTCATATTTTCACTTTGGTTGGGAGATTTTTGGAGCCTTTGAAGAGGGGATTTCATCATCTATTATGAGGTAAGTAATTTCCGCACATAGTGAATTAAATACATGGCTTGTATATGGAATTATACTTGTAAAGTTTGTGGAAATTTGGAGTTTTGGTAGCAAACCTAGAAATATGTATTTTTGGATTTTAACCACTAGTTTGGAAATGGAATTTGGAATAAATGGTATATTTGAGTTCGTAATGTTATAGGTAAAGTTTATCTTCGAAAATTTTTGGAATCCGGACACGTGGGCCCGAGGGTGATTTTATCGACTTTTCAAGCAGAGTTGGGAATTGTTGTAAATAGGATCATAATGAGTATTTGAGTATATATCAATGGGTTGGCACAATTATTGACTAGTTTGGAGCGTTGGGCATCGGTTTGAGTCGTCGGAAGGGCTTGGGAGCCGGTTATGGAACTTCGGAGCGAGGTAAGTCTCCTTTCTAACCTTGTAAGAGGAAATTAACCCCATAGGTGAACTAAATAATTATGTGCTTCTATTTGTGGGGGCTACGTATGCACTAGGTGGCGAGAGTCCGTACGTAGCTACTAGTTATGCCTATGTCCGGGTAGTTTGAGGCTTACATCATGCTTTGTTGATATTGTTGTTGATTTATGTTTATTGTTTGCATTGACAAGAAACGAGATTGAGTTAGCTTAATAAATATTTTGCAAGAAGTTGAAATTGATGAAAGATTGGGAACTTAAAAGTTTTCATTTGAACTTTGTATTTTGAAAAAAATAGAAGAATACTATAATAACTTAAGAAATCTATGTGTAACCGCATCACACGTATGCTCCGCGAGCGGGGTAATTTTCATAAAAGCCTCAAGTTGAATTGTCTTTATTTTGAAAGGAATCAAGAAAGGGTTATGATTTAAATGCTAAATTCATACTTGACCGCGTCACAAGTATGATTCGCGAGCGGGGTAATTACATAAATTTATATTTTATATTTGACCGTGTTGCATGTATGATCCGCGAGCGGGGTAAATAGATGCATCTATGGTTCGCGTCATGAGACCCTCGGCAACGCATATTTTACATTTATGTTGGATTGGGCCGAACGCCATCGATGAAATTTATGTGTGATAATAGAACTGGAAACTCTTTTTATAATTTGTATAAATTCATTGGTGGAGAGATCATTTGTTTTAAATGAAGGAAGTGTTTTGGGTTATTTAGTATGATGAAAGAATTGCTCAGTTATTTCTTGTTCTGAGCTTTTATTTTTATCGCTATGAATCCTGCATAATTAGAATTTTATACGTATCATATTATTGGACCACTAGTAAGTGTCGGAGTCGACCCCTCGTCACTACTTCTTCGAGGTTAGACTGGATACTTACTGGGTACGCGTTATTTTCGTACTCATACTACACTTGCTGTATATTTTGTTGTACAAACATATATACATTTAGCGGCCTTGTGGATGCAACGGCGTGGTTGACACGGGGACTTAGGGGAGTTGCATCTTATGTGCGCTCTGTATCCAGCAGAGTCTCCTTCAGAGTATTGGTATTTTCTTTTCTGTCCAATTTGTATTCCGGACAGTTATTATATTATATTTTATTCCTTAGTAAATGCTCATGCACTTGTGATACCAGGTTCTAGGATGATTAAGGGATACTTAGTATCGAAATTGGAAAACGTTATTATTATTCTGTAAAGTTCATCTTTTATCAGTTAAATTGAAGGGATTTTATGATTTCAGAAATATTAAAACGAGACTTAACTAATTATTTGGTATTGGCTTGCTTGACAGTGGTGTCCTGCGCCATCACGACCTTTAATGGATTTTGGGTCGTGACAATTACTATATTGGAATTGAAAAAACTTTGCAATTGTGCAGGAAAGGACGAATATCGTTTCACCATAACTTGTAACATAATGGAGCACCAATTAGAAGATGATAACAATCCACTACAAATTTGACCACCAACTCATGCAGAGGATTGGATGAAGTGGCGCCAAGACCAGCAAATAGAATCCTAAGGGATTATGCTAGACCTGGTTGCTTTAACTGCGAATCCAGTGTCAGGAAACCCTAGTGGCAGCCAACAACTTTGAAATAAGGATATGCCTGATTCAAACAATTCAATAATCTTGCATCTTCACTGGTGATCTAAGTGAAGATCCACATAGTCATTTAATTGACTTTTTAGAATTGGTTGAAACTGCTAAGTATAATGGAGTACCCCCTGAAGCAATTAAGTTAAGGCTATTTTCTTTTTTCTTTAAAAGGTGAGGCAAAGACTTTGTTACAAAGTTTGCCGCAAGGGTCTATTACCACATGGGACCAAATAAATCAGAAATTCCTAAATAAATATCCCCCCCTCGCTAAAACAACAAAGTTAAGACATGATATATCTAACTTCTTGCAGACTGACACTGAGTCAGTTTATCAAGCTTGGGAAAGATTAAAAGCAATGTTAAGGAAATGTCCACACCACGACATTCCTAAATATATGCAGTTGTACATTTTCTATCATGGGTTAAAACCTTCTTCTAGAAATGTAATAGATGCAGCTGCAGGAGGTTCCATAATGGGAAAGACCACAGAAGAAGAATTGCAATTGCTTAATGAAATTTCTGAAAATGCCATCCAGTAGCCATCTGAGCGTGTAATCATCAAGAAGGCTGTTACAGTAAATTAGGTGGATGCTTTAATTACACTAACATAACAGATTGTTTCTTTGACTCAAAAGTTTGAATCTTTTCAGGTAAATACACAACAACCTAGACAGTCTGAGGCTTGTGACATGTGTGGAGGAAACCATCTAAAACACGAATGTCAAGCAACCAATCAAAATGATGAACATGTCAATCTCATCAGATACAAGACATATCCTTTTGGAAGTCCATTAGCACAAAAACATTCAGCGTTTCAATGGAGCAATGCAAATGGTACTGAAAACTCTCAAAATTACCAAAAGCAACAGGTACAGAGTCCACCCGGATATCAAAATTAAAATCGGGGACAACAAAATTTTAGGCCTTTTCAGCAAGGAACTCCATATCAGCAAAGGCCTCAACAAGGTCATTCAAATCTTGATGACCTTTTATACAAGTACATTAAGGTTACTGATGAAAAAATGGCAAGTCAAAATTTAGGCCTAAAAACCTTGAAATTCAGCTAAGCCAATTGGAAACTCTTGTGTCTGAAAATATTCAAGGTCATTTACCAAGCAATACATAGAAAAATCCAAAAGAACTCCTTAAGGCCATTGCCTAAGGTACGACTCTTGACCAACCCTATGCAAACAGACAAGAAAAGAATCAATCACAACAACAGGTAGACAAGGGTGAGAATGTTGAGACACCCTCTCAACCATCAAAAGAGAAAGAAACCAAGTAAAAAGAAGAAAAAATACTAAAAATTTGACTCTTTTCCCTATTACAATTCCTTTTCCACAAAAGACGAAGAGATAAAAGCTTGATAATCAATTTGCAAAGTTTTTGGAGATTTTAAAACAAATTCACTTTAATAATTCTTTTACTGATGCTTTATTGCAAATGCCTTCATATACCAATTTTTTGAAAGAAATTTTATAAAGCAAAAGGAAATTGGAAGAAGTTTCTGTGGTAATGCTTACTAAAAAATACAGTGCTATACTTCAAAATAAGTTACCACAAAAACGTGGTGACCTAGGTAGTTCCACTGTTCCATGTACTCTAGGAGGAGTATACATTGAAAAAGCACTTTGTGATTCTGGAGCTTCAATAAATTTGATTTCATTTTCTATTTTTTAAAAATTAGATCTTGGTGAAATGAAAGACACAGGTGTTTCACTTCAATTTTCCAATTAAAGTACTAAGAGACCAAATGGAATAATTGAAAATGTGCTCGTAAGAGTAGATAAATTTGTTTTTCCTTTAGATTTTATAGTACTTGAAATAAAGGAGTGTCATGATGAACCAATTTGGGTAGACCATTTCTTGAAACAGGCAGGAAAATTATAGATGTCCATCAAGGACACCTAATTTTAAGAGTTAATGAAGAAAGAGTTATTTTTGATATGCAAAAGATACTAAGATTCTCAGAAGATGATACATCATCTTCATGCTTTTCAATTGACATGATTAATGATCTTGTAGATGAATTCAAAGATGATAAACTAATTTCTGACTCAATGGAAAGATATTTGGCCAAATCTGGCACCACACAGGATGAAGATCCGGCTATCAGAAGTGAAACAAAATTATTAGAAAAAGATTATGAGGAAGGAGGCATGCAATTAGAAGAAGTTCAACAAAAAATTGAACTCAAAACTCTCCCTTCTCATTTGAAATATGTATATCTTGAGCATGAGTTATTTTCAGTAATTATTTCATCTTCTCTAACTACAGAACATGAAGAAAGATTGATTGAAGTATTGAAAGCACACAAAGGAGCCTTGGGATGGACTGTAGAAGATATCAAAGGGATTAATCCAGCAATTTGTGAATTCTCATGGAGGATAGCTACAAACCAATAGTCCAATCCCAAAGGAGATTGAATCCAGCAATGCATGAAGTGGTAAAAAAGGAGATTGTAAAGCTTTTGGTTGCAGGTATTATTTACCCTATTTCAGACAGCCCTTGGGTAAGTCCTGTTCAGGTAGTACCAAAAAAGAATGGTATGACAGTGATAAAAAATAAAAATAATGAACTAATACCTACCAGGACCATCACAGGATGGAGAGTCTGTATAGATTATAGACGTCTATATGATGCCACTAGAAAAGATCACTTTCCTTTGCCATTTATTGATCAACTGTTGGAAAGAATTGCAGGATATAATTTTTACTGTTTTCATGATGGCAATTCAGGGTATAACCAAATATCAATCGCACCAGAAGATCAAGATAAGACAACTTTCACATGTCTTCATGGAACATATACCTACAGGAGAATGCTATTTGGTTTGTGCAACGCCCCTGCTACATTTCAGCATTGCATGTCAGCAATTTTTCCGACATGACTGAAAAATTTCATGAAATTTTTATGGATGATTTTACACTCTTCGGCAACGGTTTTGAGGATTGTCTTCACCACTTAACCTTAATTCTTAAGAGATGTGAAGAGACAAACATAATTCTTAATTGGAAAAAATATCATTTTATGGTTACCGAGGGAATTGTTTTAGGACATAAAATCATTGCTAAAGTGATAGAAGTTGATAAGGCTAAAATTGATCTTATAGCAGGATTACCCCTTCCCACAACTGTTAAAGACATTAGAAGCTTTCTAGGTCATGCAGGTTTTTACAGACGGTTCATAAAGGATTTTTTAAAGATTTCAAAACCTCTGACTAACCTTTTGATGAAAGATATTAAGTTTGAATTTTCAGGTGATTGTATGAAAGCCTTTGACACCCTTAAGGAAAAATTATCAACTGCCCCTGTTGTTGTGTCCCCTGATTGGAACCAACCTTTTGAGGTCATGTATGATGCTAGTGATAAATCAGTTGGAGTTGTTTTAGGACAGTGAAAAGATAAGATTTTTCGTCCAATTTACTATGCCAGCAGGACAATGAATAAGGCTCAACTAAATTTTGCCACCACTGAAAAAGAATTACTGGCAGTGGTATTTGCATTTGATAAGTTTAGTTCCTATATGATAGGAAGCAAGGTCACTGTTTTTACTAATCATGCGGCTCTAAAATACCTCTTTAGCAAAAAAAGATGCCCGGCCTAGTGTCACGACCCAGATTTCCCACCCTCGGGAGTCGTGATGGCGCCTACTCATAGAAGCTAGGCAAGCCAAATTTTTAATTACTTTCCGTTTACAACATAATCCCTTTTAACAATTCATGGCAACAATATAAAAATAATGAAATTAAATAGTAACGGAAGTCTTAATTATAGAAACTGAATCAACATGCGGAATAGTCAATATAATCCTCTACCCAAGACTGGTGTCACAATACTCACGAACTGCTAAGAAATACTAAACACAAACGTGTGAAAGAAAACATAAGCTGTTTGTCTCAAATACAATGAGGCAACAGGCTAAAAAAAGGAGAATAAGGGAGACTCCGGGCTTGCGGACGCCTGCAAAGCTACCTCGGGTCTCCCCGGACTGAAGGCCTGCTCCCGTACTAATGCTGCTGCTGCTGCTCGAAACCTGGACCTGTGCAAATAGCACAGAGTGTAGCATCAGCACAACCGACCCCATGTGCTGGTAAGTATCTGGCCTAACCCCGGCGAGGTAGTGACGAGGCTAGGACCAGACTCCAGATAAACCTGTGCAGATATATATACACCCAGAGTACAATGGAAAAGTAGCAAGAAAATAACAATTTAAGCTGGGGAAGGGAGCATGCTTCAGGGGTAACAGATAAAAACAAATATCAGGAATAATGGTACGTACATCTACAGTTTAACTCCTAACAAAAATGAAAAGATAAGACAACTTTCATATTCAACTCATCTTGTTGCAGGCGTGCAAACTCGCATCCATTTCTCAATCTCTCGTGGTAGGCGTACCACCGCTCCATTTTTTAATATCACTCGTGGTAGGCGTACGTACCACCCGCTCCATTTCAATATGGTCACTCGTGGTAGGCGTACCACCCGATCCCACTTCAATATCACTTGTGGTAGGCGTACCACCCGATCCCATTTTTCAATATCACTTGTGGTAGGCGTACCACCGATCCCCATTTTCAGTGGTAGGCGTACCACCTGATCTCATTTCATATCACTTGTGGTAGGCGTACCACCCGATCCCATTTACTTCAACACAATACACATACAATCCCGGCAAGCGAACAATCAAAATTAATACTCTTTCCCGGCAAAGGGAACTATAACAACAAGTCAAACATCCGACAACGGAGAGTCAGCTATAACCAATCCTATTCAACTTCTCCTGGCACAACTAATACCAATATTTAATTGCAGCACAACGTTCATAGGATCGAACAAGGGTACACAATTATCAAATTAAGACTCACAGTCATGCTTGACACCGACGCATGGATACTCGTCACCATGCCCATACGTCGTACTCAACACAAACAAGTAGCAATTATGACTCAACTCCTAATCCCTCAAGCTAGGGTTAAACCAAACACTTACCTCGATGCTTTGAACTCAACTCAAGCCTCAACTATAGCTTTACCCCGAGATTCCACCTCCAATCCGCTCGAATCTAGCCACAAATTACTCAATTACCGTACTAAACACTAAATGAATCAATTTGAATGCATAAAAATGAATTTCCCAAGTTATTTCCCAAAAATTCCAAAATCGCCCCCGGGCCCACGTGGTCAAAACCCGAGGTTAGAACCAAAACCCGGTCACCCATTCCCCCACGAACTCAAATATGTAAATTGTTTTGAAATCGGACCTCAAATTGAGGTCCAAATCCCCAATTTTTAGAAAACCTAGGTTCTACCCAAAACCCCCAATTTCACCCATGAAAATCCTTGATTTTAAGTTGAAAACATGTTAAATGATGTTAATGATTGAAGGAATTGAGTAAAAATTAACTTACAAATGATTTGGAAGAAGTCTTGTTCTTGGAAAATCGCCTAAGGAGTTGTGTTTTGAAAATGGGGTGAAAAATGGTCCAAAATTCGACTAAGTATAAAAATATGCAGGTTGCAAATCACCTGTTACGGGAATTGCGAACATTTGTTCGCATTTGCGAACTCAGGCGAGATAGAAGGACTTCGCATTTGCGAAAGCTCAACCTTCGCATTTGCGAAGGAATGCTTCGCATTTGCGAGCCAAGTTGGCATGGGATGGTCTCGCATTTGCGATCCAGCCTTCACATTTGCGAGTTCGCATTTGCGAACCAGGCTTCGCAAATGCGAAGCCTGCAGGCCTGATCATACCAGATTTTCCAAAATTCAAAAATGCAATCCGACACCTATCCAAAACTCACCCGAGCCCTCGGGGCTCCAAACCAAATATGCACACAACCTCAAAAATATCCTACGGACTTACTTGCGTGATCAAATCGCCAAAATAACATCATACACATCGAATCAAGCCTCAAAACTCATGATTTCTTCCAAATTTTCATGAAACATCAATTTTTTTCCATTTTATGTCTGAAACATGCCAAAAGACGTCCCTTTTCAACCAAACTTTACAGAAACCGCTTAAACCATATATAAGACTTGTAACGGGCGCCGGAACCAAAATACTAGCCCGATAACAGAGTCTTTTAATCAAATTTCATTTTCATTTTCCTTAATCATTTCCAGATAACAATTTCACACAAAAATTCATTTCTCGGGCTTGGGACCTCAGAATTCGATTCCGAGCATACGCCCAAGTCCCATATTTTCTACGGACCCTCCGGGACCGTCAAATCACGGGTGCGGGTACGTTTGCCCAAAATGTTGACCGAAGTCAAATTTAATAAATTAAATATCAAAATTTAGCATTTTTCTCACAGAATTCATATTTAAGCTTTCCGGCTATGTGCTCGGACTGCGCACGCAAATCGAGGCAATCCTAAATGAGGTTTTCAAGGCCTCAGAAGCACGGAATGAGTAAGAAAACAGGTGATGACCCCTTTGGGTCGTCGCATTCTCCACCTCTAAAATAACCGTTCGTCCTCGAACGGACAAAAGAAATAAGTACCTGAGTCGGGAAAAAGATGAGGATAACGGCTCCGCATATCGGACTCGGAGTCCCAGGTCAATGCCTTAGGAGGCTGACCTCTCCACTGAACACGAACAGAAGGAAAACTCTTGGATCTCAACTGACGAACCTGCCGGTCTAGAATAGCTACCGGCTCCTCCTCATAAGACAAATCCTTGTCCAACTGGACAGTGCTGAAATCTAACACGCGGGCTGGATCGCCGTGATACCTCCGAAGCATGGATACATTGAAAACTGGATGCACGACTGATAAGCTAGGCGGCAATGCAAGTCTATAAGCCACCTCTCCCAGTCGATCAAGAATCTCAAACGGACCAATGAACCTAGGGCTAAGCTTGCCCTTCTTCCCAAACCTCATCACGCCCTTCATAGGCGACACTCGGAGCAATACCCGCTCACCAACCATGAAAGCTACATCTCGAACCTTACGATCTGCATAGCTCTTTTGCCTAGACTGAGCTGAAGAGCCTATCTTGAATGATCTTGACCTTGTCCAAGGCCTCCTGAACCAAATCCGTCCCTATCAACCGAACCTCTCCCGGCTCAAACCATCCAACCGGAGACCGACACCGCCTACCATATAAAGCCTCATAAGGAGCCATCTGGATGCTCGACTGGTAGCTGTTGTTGTAGGCAAACTCCGCTAAAGGCAAGAACTGATCCCACGAACCTCCAAAGTCAATAACACAAGCTCGAAGCATATCCTCTAAAATCTGAATAGTCCGCTCGGACTGACCGTCCGTTTGGGGATGAAATGCTGTACTCAACTCAACCCGTGTGCCCAACTCTCGCTGGATGCTCCCCAGAAGCGCGAGGTAAACTGCGTACCCCGGTCTGAAATGATAGATATCGGCACACCATGAAGGCGAACAATCTCCCTGATATAGATCTCACCTCTCGGATGAATAGGAAACTGCCACAGGTACGAAATGCGCTGACTTGGTCAGCCTATCAACAATGACCCAAACTGCATCGAACTTCTTCCGGGTCAACGGAAGTCCAGTAACAAAATCCATAGTAATCCGCTCTCACTTTCACTCGGGAAGCTCAATCCTCTGGAATACACCACCAGGCCTTTGATGCTCGTACTTAACCTACTGACAATTCAAACAACGAGCCACATATGCTACGATATCCTTCTTCATTCTACGCCACCAATAATGCTGCCGCAAATCCTGATACATCTTCGTGGCGCCCGGATGAATAGAGTACCTGGAACTATGGGCCTCCTCCAAAATCAACTCTCGAAGCCCATCCACATTGGGCACAAAAACTCGCCCCTGCAATCTCAAAACTCCATCCGCATCTAAGGTAACCTGCTTGGCACCTCCTCGCTGCACCGTGTCTCTAAGGACACACAAATGAGGATCATCAAACTGCCGATCACGGATACTCTCCAATAATGAAGAACGAGCGACCGTGCAAGCTAACACACGACTGGGCTCAGAAACATCCAGTCTCACGAACTGATTGGCTAAAGCCTGAACATCCAAAGCAAGCGGCCTCTCGCTGACCGGAATATAAGCAAGACTACCCATACTGGCTGACTTCCTACTCAAAGCATCAGCCACCACATTGGCCTTCCCCAGATGGTATAAAATGGTGACATCATAATCCTTCAACAATTCCAACCATCTCCTCTGCCTCAAATTCAACTCCTTTTGCTTGAACAAGTACTGAAGACTCTTGTGATCAGTGAACACCTCACACGCACGCCATACAAATAATGCCTCCAAATCTTCAAGGCGTGAACTATGGCTGCCAACTCTAAATCATGCACTGGATAATTCTTCTCATGAATCTTCAACTGCCTCAAAGCATAGGCAATGACCTTGCCATCCTGCATCAACACTGCACCAAGCCCAATACGGGAAGCATCACAATAAACTGTATAGGGCCCTGAACTTGTGGGCAAAACCAACACCGGTGCCGTAGTCAGAGCTATCTTGAGCTTCTGAAAGCTCACCTCATACTCATCCGACCATCTGAACTGGGCACTCTTCTGGGTCAATCTGGTCATCGGGGTTGCAATAGATGAAAACCCCTCCACGAACCGTCTGTAGTAGCCTGCAAACCCCAAGAAACTCCGAATCTCTGTAGCTGATGCTGGTCTAGGCCAGTTCTTGACTGCCTCTATCTTCTTTGGGTCCACCTGTATACCCTCAGCTGATACAACATGACCTAGAAATGCAACTAAACTCAGCCAGAACTCACATTTGGAGAACTTGGCATATAACTGACTGTCTCTCAGAGTCTGAAGAACCACTCTAAGGTGCTGCTCGTGCTCCTCCTGGCTGCGGGAGTATATCAATATATCATCAATGGACACTATAACAAATAAATCCAAATAAGGCCTGAACACTCGGTTCATCAAGTCCATGAAAGCTGCTGGGGCATTTGTTAACCCAAATGACATAACCAAGAACTCATAATGCCCATACCGAGTGCGGAAGGCTGCCTTAGGGACATCGGATGCCCTAATCCTCAACTGATGGTAACCAGATCGCAAGTCAATCTTGGAAAATACCCTGGCACCCTAAAGCTAGTCGAACAAATCATCAATCCTCGGCAGTGGATACTTATTCTTGATCGTTACCTTGTTCAATTGCCAGTAATCAATACACATTCTCATTGACCCATCCTTCTTCTTAACAAATAATACTGGCGCACCCCAAGGTGAGACACTGGGTCTAATGAAACCCTTCTCAAGCAAATCCTGCAACTGTTCTTTTAACTCCTTCAACTCCGGCGGCGCCATACAATACGGCAGAATAGAAATGGGCTGAGTGCCCGGAGCTAGACCGATGCAAAAATCAATATCCCTGTCGGGTGGCATACCCGGCAGGTCTGAAGGAAAAACATCAGGGAAATCACGAACAACGGGCACAGACTCGATAGAGGGAACCTCAGCACTGGAATCCTGAACATAAGCTAAATAAGCCAAACACCCCTTCTCGACCATACGCCGAGCCTTCACATACGATATGACACTGCGGGTAGAATGACCTGGAGTCCCTCTCCACTCTAAACGAGGCATACCCGGTAAAGCTAAGGTCACAGTCTTGGCATGGCAGTCCAAGATAGCGTGATAGGGTGATAACCAGTCCATCCCCAATATGATATCAAAGTCGACCATATCTAAAAGCAACAGATCTACACGAGTCTCCAGACCCTCAATCACCACAACACAAGAGCGATGGACTCGATCGACCATGATGGAATCACCCACCGGCGTAGACACATAAACAGGAATACCCAACACATAACTAGGCATGATCAAATACGGGGCAAAATAGGAGGACACATGCGAATACGTAGGCCCCGGATCAAACAACACTGAAGCATCTCTATCACAAACCAAAACCGTACCTGTGATAACCGCATCTGAAGCCTCTGCCTCGGGCGTAGCCTGAAGAGCATAACATCGGGGCTGGGCCCCACCACTCTGATCTACCTCTCTAGGACGCCCTGCTGCTGGCTGGCCTCCACCTCCGGCGGTCTGAGCTCCACCTCTATGACCTCTACCTCCACCTCTAGTACCTCTACCCCCGCCTCTAGCTGGCTGGGCGGTCTGTGGAACATCTGGTGCCTGAATCGTAGGACGGGGACCCTGCTGCTCAGAACTGCTCAAAGCTCGAGGGCAATACCTAGCAATGTACCTCGTGTCGCCACAAGTTAAACAAGCCCTCGGCTGTTGAGTCTGCTGGCCCTGTCAACCTGAATGACCACCACGGAAACTCTGGAGCGGCGGCGCACTGATGGGAGCTGGCGGTGCACTGAATGGCTGCTGATCAGAATAATGCCCATGGAAACCACGATCACCTGGGGCACCCTGAGAAACCTGGAGGGCTGACTGGAAAGGACTAGAAGGCTGACCCCTATCATAAGAATCTCTGCCTCCAGATGAGGCACCACTGAATCGGCCTGACTAACGGGGTCTCTTGTTTGCTCTATGACCACACCCCGTGGCAATACCATCTCGATCCTCCGGGCCACATTGGCCGCCTCCTGAAAAGTGATGTGACTCCCTGCCTTTCTAGCCATCTGGAGACGAATAGGCTGAATGAGTCCATCAATAAACCGTCTCACTCTCTCCCTCTCAATGGGGAGTATGACAATAGCATGGCGAGCCAACTCAATAAACCTGGTCTCGTACTGGGTGACCGATATGGATCCGTGATGGAGACGCTCGAACTGCCTCCGATAGGCCTCACGCTGCGTGAGAGGGAGAAATTTCTCCAGAAACAACACTGAAAACTGATCCCATGTCAAGGCTGGAGACCCTGCTGGTCTAGCTAAACAGAAATCCCTCAACCAAGTCTTGGCAGATCCAGATAGGCGAAATGCAGCAAAGTCCACTCCATTGGACTCAACAATACCCATGTTCCGAAGAACCTCGTGGCAGCTGTCCAAATAATCCTGAGGATCCTCGATAGATGCACCGCTGAAAGTAGTGGTGAAGAGCTTGGTGAACCTATCCAACCTCCATAAAGCATCGACTGACATAGCTGCCCCATCACCAGCCTGGGCTACCACACCCGGCTAAGCTGCTCCAACTGGCTGAACTGCTGGAGTCTGAATCGGGGGAACTCCCTGCTCCGGAGTACGAGTAACAGGAGTCTGGACCCCTCCTCCAGCCTGAGAGACGGCTGGTGCTACAAGAAGCAAACCTGCTCGGGTGACGCTCTCCATGAGGCCCACCAATCGGACTAGAGCATCCTGAAGAACTGGGGTAGCAATAAACCCCTCTAGGACCTGAGTGGGGCCCACCGAAACTGCTGGGGCTGGGGCCGGAACCTCCTCGTCAATGTCAACCTGAGGCTCCGCCACTGGTGCTGCTGCTCGGGGCTGAGCTCCGCCCCTACCTCGGCCTCTAGCACGGCCTCGCCCTCTGCCCCTAGTGGGAGCTGTCTGGGGCTCGGACTGCTGATCGGAAGATGAAGAAGCGCGTGTTCTCGACATCTGCGAAAGAACAGAGTAGAAATTCATTTAGCATTGAGAAACCAAACCGCACGACAAGAAAGAACAAATGTGAAACTTTTCCTAACTCGGTAGCCTCTGGGGATAAATACAGACGTCACCGTACCGATCCCTCAGACTCTACTAAGCTTGTCCGTGAGTTGTGAGACCTATGTAACCTAGAGCTCTGATACCAACTTGTCACGACCCGGATTTCCCACCCTCGGGAGTCGTGATGGCGCCTACTCATAGAAGCTAGGCAAGCCAAATTTTTAATTACTTTCCGTTTACAACATAATCCCTTTTAACAATTCATGGCAACAATATAAAAATAATGAAATTAAATAGTAGCGGAAGTCTTAATTATAGAAACTGAATCAACATGCGGAATAGTCAATATAATCCTCTACCCAAGACTGGTGTCACAATACTCACGAACTGCTAAGAAATACTAAACACAAACGTCTGAAAGAAAACATAAGCTGTTTGTCTCGAATACAATGAGGCAACAGGCTAAAAAAAAGGAGAATAAGGGAGACGTCGGGCTTGCGGACGCCTGCAAAGCTACCTCGGGTCTCCCCGGACTGAAGGCCTGCTACCGTACTAATGCTGCTGCTGCTGCTCGAAACCTGGACCTGTGCAAATAGCACAGAGTGTAGCATCAGCACAACCGACCCCATGTGCTGGTAAGTGTCTGGCCTAAACCCGGCGAGGTAGTGACGAGGCTAGGACCAGACTCCAGATAAACCTGTGCAGATATTATATACAAAGGTAACCAACAGAAAAGTAGCAAGAAAATAACAATTTAAGCTAGGAAAGGGAGCATGCTTCAGGGGTAACCGATAGAAACAAATATCAGGAATAACTGGTTACGTAATCTACAGTTTAACTCCTACAAAAATGAAAGATAAGACAACTTTCATATTCAACTCATCTTGTTGCAGGCGTGCAAACCCGATCCCATTTTTCAATATCTCGTGGTAGGCGTACCAACCGCTCCCATTTCAATATCACTCGTGGTAGGCGTACCACCCGCTCCCATTTTGATATCACTCGTGGTAGGCGTACCACCCGATCCCATTTCAATATCACTTGTGGTAGGCGTACCACCCGATCCCATTTCAATATCACTTGTTGGTAGGCGTACCACCCGATCCCATTTCAATATCACTTGTGGTATGCGTACCACCCGATCCCATTTACTTTCAACACAATACACAATACAATCCCTGCAAGGGAACAATCAAATTAATACTCTTTCCCGTAAGGGAACTATAACAAAAAGTCAAACATCCCGACAACGGAGAGTCAGCTATAACCAATCCTATTCAACTTCTTCCTGGCACAACTAATACCAATATTTAATCACAACGTTCATAAGATCGAACAAGGGTACACAATTATCAAATTAAGACTCACGGCCATGCTTGACACCGACGCATGGATACTCGTCACCATGCCCATACGTCGTACTCAACACAAACAAGTAGCAATTATGACTCAACTCCTAATCCCTCAAGCTAGGGTTAAACCAAACACTTACCTCGATGCTTCGAACTCAACTCAAGCCTCAACTATAGCTTTACCCCGAGATTCCACCTCCAATCCGCTCGAATCTAGCCACAAATTACTCAATTACCTTACTAAACACTAAATGAATCAATTTGAATGCATAAAAATGAATTTCCCAAGTTTTTCCCAAAAATTCCAAAATCGCCCCCGGGCCCACGTGGTCAAAACCCGAGGTTTGAACCAAAACCCGGTCACCCAATCCTCCACGAACTCAAATATGTAAATTATTTTGAAATCGGACCTCAAATTGAGGTCCAAATCCCCAATTTTTAGAAAACCTAGGTTCTACCCAAAACCCTCAATTTCACCCATGAAAATCCTTGATTTTAAGTTGAAAACATGTTAAATGATGTTAATGATTGAAGGAAATGAGTAAAAATCAACTTATAAATGATTTGGAAGAAGTCTTGTTCTTGGAAAATCGCCTAAGGAGTTGTGTTTTGAAAATGGGGTGAAAAATGGTTCAAAATTCGACTAAGTATAAAAATATGTAGGTTGCAGATATGGGATTTGCGAACTGGGGTTCGCAATTGCGAACCCCGACCTGTTACGGGAAGTGCGAACATTTGTTCGCATTTGCGAACTCAGGCCAGATAGAAGGACTTCGCATTTGCGAAATATGCTTCGCATTTGCGAAAGCTCAACCTTCGCATTTGCGAAGGAATGCTTCGCATTTGCGAGCCAAGCAGGCTTGGGCTGGTTTCGCATTTGCGAGCCAAGCAGGCCTGGGCTGGTTTCGCATTTGCGATCCAGCCTTCGCATTTGCGAACCAATGCGAAGCCTGCAGGCCTGATCATACCAGATTTTCTAAAATTCAAAAATGCAATCCGACACCTAACCAAAACTCACCCGAGCCCTCGGGGCTCAAAACAAAATATGCACACAACCTCAAAAACATCCTACGGACTTACTCGCGCGATCAAATCGCCAAAATAACATCATATACATCGAATCAAGCCTCAAAACTCATAATTTCTTCCAAATTTTCATGAAACATCAATATTTTTCCATTATAAGTCCGAAACACGCCAAACGACGTTCGTTTTCAACCAAACTTTACAGAAAGCGCTTAAACCATATATAAGACTTGTAACGGGCGCCGGCACCAAAATACGAGCCCGATACCATAGTATTATAATCAAATTTCATTTTCGTTTTCCTTAATCATTTCCAGAAAATAATTTCACACAAAAATTCATTTCTCGGGCTTGGGACCTCGGATTTCGATTCCGAGCATACGCCCAAGTCCCATATTTTCCTACGGACCCTCCAGGACTGTCAAATTACGGGTCCGGATCCGTTTGCCCAAAATATTGACCGAAGTCAAATTTAATCAATTAAATATCTAAATTTAGCATTTTTCTCACAGAATTCATATTTAAGCTTTTCGACTACGCGCCCGGACTGTGCACGCAAATCGAGGCAATCCTAAATGAGGTTTTCAAGGCCTCGGAAGCGCGGAATGAGTAAGAAAACAGGTGATGACCCCTTTGGGTCGTCAAACCTAGATTGTTAAGATGGATTTTACTTCTCCAAGAATTTGAGCTCGAGGTAAAAGATAAAAAAGGAACAGAGAATCAGGTAGCTGACCATTTGTCTAGATTAGAGAACCCTCCACTTGAGTTATGTGATACAAACGAAGAGTTTCCTGATGAATATTTTTTTTCTATCAACTCAGTTGTGACTCAACCACCCTGGTTTGCAGATATTTCAAATTACTTGGTTGAAAAATGGACATCCCAAAATTTCACTTACCAATAGAGGAAAAAGTTAATATCTGATGCTAAATATTATTTGTGGAATGACCCATACTTGTTTGATATTTGTGCAGATAATATTATCAGAAGGTGTGTACTAGAAAAAGAAATGATCAAAATTTTGTATCATTGCCACGATGGAGTAGTTGGAGGACATTATGCAGCAAATCAAACTGCCTTTAAAGTTCTGGAGGTTGGATTTTTCTGGCCAACACTTTTTAGGACGCTCGTGCCTACGTTGCACAGTGTAACAGGTGTCAAAGAATAGGTAATATCACTAAGAGAGATGAGATGCCATTGCAATTAATACAGGTGTGTGAAATATTTGATGTATGGAAAACAAATTTCAAAGGTGGTACTAATGTCACTTCTTACAAGGATAGGGGGTAAAAATCCACCCATAAAGTTTAAGTGTGCAACCTAGTTTTCTGGACAAGTTTAGGTATGAACTTATGTATTTTGCCTAAGTAATACTTTTTATCATAGATATGAAATGTATTAGTTTTTAACTATATATGTATATGTATGAGCGTGTTTATGTGTGTGGATGTTAAATACTTAGTACTAGTCTACTAGATGGTATGAGTGTTCTTTGTACCAAAAAGCAACCAAGAGATCTCTGCATCAGTATAGGTGTAAGCTCTTTAGTAATTAAAAAAGAAAAGAAAAAAAACTCATAAGTAGTGTCAGTTTCTTGTAAGAAACAAAGAGCTACAAAATACCAAAGAGAAACTCTGATGGTCAAATCTCAAACAAAGCAAAAAAAAATTGAAAAAAAATATAAATAATGGGCAAGAACGCAAGGATTTTTGGCAGAAGCAAAAGCTTTAGTCTAATGGTCCTTTGAAGATCCAACTTATATTTATTAAAATATTCAATAATCTTAGTCCAATTCTTTTTAATATATATAAGCACCAAACATTATTTTTCATATGAATATGTGTATAAGTTTAATATCACTATCTATATATGTGTATATATGTGTCACGATCCAAACCTAACCCGTCGTGATGGCGCCTATCGTGGTACTAGACAAGCCGGCATTTTACCAAAATACTTCCAGCATTTAACAGAAAATAAATTAAGAAATTTTAAATACATGGAGTTTTCATAAAAACGGGGTAAAAACCCAAACACAAGTGCGGAAAATAACTCCAAAAACAGGGTGTCACTGAGCTCATGAGCATCTATACAACATCAGTCTAGAAAAGAAATGTCTACGAGAGTCTGTATCAAAATACAAATAAAGAAAAGATAAGGAAAGAGAAACAAGGACTGCGAAAAGATAAAGAACATGAGGTTTTGTTCTTCTAGGTTTAATCCTAGGTTTATTGGTCTAGACCTGGTTTACCCGAGCGGACAACTCGAGCCAAGGGGGAGGCAGCGTACCGGGGATACAGAAGCTCCGCCGGCTTTGCAACTTATACAAACCTCGTTCTAAATGGGAAAAGACTCTAAACAGAAGAGAAGCTACACAAAGTGCACCCTTCTCCATGATGTAGAAGACTCAGAAAGAGGAAGGGATTCGCGACAGTTTATATATACAATTTCAACAAATATCAAAGCGGTAAAATATTTAGCACATATAGCATGGCACATGTAGAAAAATCAGATAAAGCCAAATATAACAATTGTACTAAGCTCGAATTCTTGAACCCTGAATCGAAATTCTGGGTTCGTATCCCCAGCAGAGTCGCCAGAGCTGTCACACCTCCTTTTTTACATACCTACCTCGAAGGATAAGTGTATAAGGGAGTTTTTCCATTTAAAGTGACATTATTCGAAATGGGATTATTTATTTATTTTTCAGAGTCGCCACTTGGGATAGGTTTGGCTTTTGGTGTCCCAAGTCACCGGTTTATCCTGAATCCCAAATCGAGGAAAATTTCGACTTCCCAATTGGAGTCTGCGAACCAGAAATTCTGTTGACCCGAGGGGAGGTGTTAGGCACCCCCGGATCCCGTGGTTCTAGCACGGTCGCTTAAGTTATCATAAATGGCTAAAATCTGGTTTTTATACATATTTAAACCTATAGTGCAATTTTAAGATTATTTACCGCTTTTAGTTTATTTTTGTTTTTACGAAAGTGAACGCTGTTTAAGAGCGTATTTTTGGATCACGTCACATGAAATGCACCCGGATCCTCAACACCTCTTATTCAACGTTTTGGAATTTGGATTTGTGTTGCATGAAATGCACACCCGGGTTTAGGAAAGTAATATATTAAAAGCGCGCCTAAAGTGACTAACGGGTTATTAACTTTGCGGGAGGCCGTGAAATTCGCTAAACGACACGTCCCGAATTCTAATATTTTAATATAGTATTTAATGAGGGTCCCGCAATTTGTGCATTTTTGTTCGGCGAGGCTCATCTCACTTTATTATTTAAAGGCCAACCTAAAGCATACTACGATTTTCCATTTATTTTTGTCTCTAAAGGGTCTAATTAATTTGCATTTATAAATTCGAGCCTCGAGTTCAAGTCCGAATTCAAATAAAAGGGTGGACCCTCTTAATTTAAACCCGCTACCTAACTCGAAAACCTAAATTTATATTGCAAATTAATCCCCCATATTCCTAATGTAAATTTAATGGATTTTTAGCTTCCAGCGTTTTTGGGCTTTGAGAAATTTGGCCCAGGCTTGCAATGCGAAGCTGTCCAGATGGCTAGGCTGGGGTGCAAACCCATTTTTGTTTAACAAAATCTGGTCCTTAGTGGACTACCCAGCTGCGGGCTTCTAATATGGTCCTTGGGTCCAGGCCCAAGACTATACTGCCTAGGCCTTGAAGGACAATGAGCCTGATATTTTGCTGGGCTTGCGTTTGAGCCCAGAAGCAGGATTCAAATTGAAACAAGGCCTAATATTGATCATGAAACATCAAACTTCAATTTATTACTTGACTGGAACGTGACTTTTATTTGTGAATCAACATGCTGAGACTCAACTTTAAATCCAGTATCTAGACCAACATATCCATCTATGATTATGACGATGTATGTACATATGATGTCTATTTTTCTAATTAAGCATGAATACTTAAACAAATTTCCTGAAACGGTTATACTACGTTTGTGATTAGTGATGCATGCATATTGGTGATTTCCCTTTATTGAAATTCAACACAGTCCGGAACAGTTCCTAAAACATTCATACTACAAGAAATTAGCTAAAACTAACATGAGTTATTCTATCAACCTAATATAAATTTGCTAACAGATCTAAAAGACAACAATTCATACAGCCCAGATACAGTCCAGTTTAATTGGTTCATACAGTCTATAGATTATAAAATACATATCAAAAGTATATTTAATCAAATCCCTATCAGTCACTATTTATTTAACTAATGCTACATAGCAGCCCAAAAACACACTTCAGGGAGCAAATGAAGGAGCATTTTATTTCATGTTTTCAATCCAAAGCTACAGCATATCAAACTCGAATATGTACCTGGAAATTGAGGCAAAACAAAGGACAATGGATAGTCAGCAATGTCACAGCAGTTCAGCAGTAGAAACAGACCAACAACAGTCGACAAACAACCCAGGAACGCCCAGCGAGGGTTGTGTTGTAGCCAAAACCAGCTTGATATAACCCAAATAAACTCGACAAACAACCCAGGAACGCCCAGAACATTTCAGCAACCAAATATTGAGCTAAATGATATAAATCAACTACTGAAAATCAAAATTAACCTAAGGTTTCCAATGGAACAGCTTTTTTTTTGGGGGATTTTTGAAAGTTTTCTGTTGTTTTTTTTTTTTGGTTTTTATGCAAAATTTAAGATCTAAAAGAAAGCTTCAGAACTGTAGAACTTCAAATTTGAACCTCTTTGGATTTTGAAATTCAAATTTGAGATTCAGACTTGCAGAGAATGGATTTTTGGGGAAATTATATGCAGGAAGGGTTTTTGGAATTTCAGAGATGTAAACTCTTGAATTTTTCAGAGAGTGTAAACCTGCAGAGAATTTTTGGGGAATTTTTCAGATCCAAAAACTTGTTAAAGAAGGCAATGGGTGTGCCTTTTATAGGCAAAGCCTAGGGCTACCTTCAGATTTTTAGTTTTCTTTTTAGTCCTTACCCATTTTCAGCTTTTAGTCCCTTATTTTTTAACTTGTTACCCAAGTTACTATCCTAAACTTACTGAAATCTAACTTGAGCCCTATTCTAGAAGCTTCTAGGTAATTCTTTTTAGTTACTACAAGATTCCTTCTCTTTGAACTGCCTAACTTACCCTTGAATCAGTTCTGAAATTACTAGCCTATGTCAAACTAACCCCCAACCTCTTCTAAACTTAGTCAAAAATTAACCATGGTTAAACAAACAAACGTTAGAGTATTCAACTATACCCAAACAATTCCAATAATAAAAAAACCTAAAATTGAACTAATCCATCTAACTAATCAACACTGGAAATTAATTCTAATTAAACACTGTTACTACTATGAACTAGACAAAATTAAGAACCAAAATTGATAAAAATTCCAAATCAAGCTACAGAAACTTATGAATCAAACACAAACAAATTAAAAGAACAGGTTCGTGCTATCAATTATCAGAAAATTAGAACTCGACCAAAATGAAAACGAATACATATGAACAGAGAAAACAAAATCAACTACTGACCCTAAACGGATTGGTAAGCAAAAATAACAATCAGTACCTAAATCGATTAATCATGAAAAGGAATCAATCATAGAGAGGAAACTAATTCAAATAACAAAACAAGAGAAAAATTCAGAAACTCACTGATTTTGGGCTTTAACTTGATTGATTTCGAATCTGGTCTTAAAATATTGTTATGTGTTTGTTCTTGTCAAGAACAAACGCATAGCATAATTTTAAAACCCTTTCGCACACCGGCTAACCCTGGAAACTCGAAAAAGTCTTGAGCGAAAACCCTAGATCTAAAATTCGAAGGGTTCGACTTGGGTTTGAATGGTTTTGGTTTAGGATTTAGGAAGAAGGAGGTGAGGAGACCCTAGGGTATAATTTTGGGGCAGTTTGGAGGTGGCGCCGCCGTGTACGGCGGAGGCGGCAACCACTGTTTTGGCTATTCGAGGGGTTCGGAAGGGATTTGAGGAAAGGTAAGGCTGGATTTGTAAAGGGGAGGTGAAGGGGAGGCAGTGGTGAAAATTTGGGAGCATTTGGACAATCGCCGCCGGCGGAGGCGATTTCCGGCCGGCGGCGGACGGCGGAGGACGGCGGTGGCGAACAGGGTACGAGGAGGGGATTTTTGGTCTTTATGATTTTCACATATTTCAGACATTATTATTCAAAGTCAAAAAGAATTATGGGCCATCGGATTGGGATGAATGGATGGCTTGGATTGATTTGGCATTAATGCAAAACGACGTAGTATCCCTCCTATACTACGTCGTTTTATGATCGTTTGGACTGGGTAGGAGTACAGATTTGGGCCATTTTGGCCGAATTTGGGGCTTTAGCTTGGGGCCTGGGTTGATTTAAAGGGGGTTTGAGGGGTTTGGGCTTGACTATTAGCCCAAGACTGAGTAGACCTATCCTTTTCTTTTAATTATCTTTTCATTTGTTCTTCCTTTTTTTTCCATTTTTTTTTAAATTCTTGTAAAAATACAAAATTAAAAACAATTAAAAGACCTGATTTAATT
>NC_031989.1:32086534-32088975 GCF_001879085.1 Nicotiana attenuata
TCAAAAGGATAAAGTGTTTGGTAGCAGAACAAAAATGCCTTCATCATTTCAATCTCAAAAACATGCCAAATACAATCAGGTACACAAAGATAAAGAAAATCATAAATAATATCTCTTGACTGCGCAGAATTGATAGCCATTTCTACACATTTTCCTTCCACGTCCGTTAGATATAGAGCGCCATTGGACAAAACTCTGGTTACACAAATGGCCCTTGCCAGTTTGGGGCGAACTTCCTTTTGCCTCAGCCCAATGAGGTAGGATACGTCTGAGCACCAACTGTCCTACTTCGAACTTCCGCGGACGCACTTTCTTGTTATATGCTCTTGCCATTCTTCGTTGATACAATTGACCGTGACACACTGCTGCCAGTCGCTTCTCATCATCAAACTTAGTTGTTCCAAGTGGGCTTTAACCCATTCATCATCATCAATTTCTGCCTCTGCGATGATTCGGAGGGATGGGATTTCAACCTCTGCGGGTATTACTGCTTCGGTTCCATACACCAATGAGTAGGGAGTCGCTCCTACTGAAGTGCGGACAGTAGTGCGATAGCCTAACAAAGCAAAAGGTAACTTTTCATGCCATTGCCTTGACCCTTCTACCATTTTTCAAAGTATTTTCTTGATAATCTTGTTAGCTGCCTCGACTGCCCCATTTGCCTTAGGACGATATGGAGTGGAATTGCGGTGCATGATCTTAAACCGCTGACATGTCTCGGCCATCAAATGACTATTGATATTGGCACCATTATCTGTGATGATTACCTTTGGGATCCCAAACCGGCATATGATATTTGAATGTACGAAATCGACAACTGCCTTCTAGTCACGGATTTGAAGGTTTTTGCCTCCACCCATTTAGTTAAATAATCAATAGCTACCAAGATGAATCTATGCCCGTTTGAGGCTGCTGGCTCAATCAGACCAATAACATCTATTCCCCAGGCAACGAACGACCATGGTGCTGGCATTGTATGCAATTCAGATGGTGGAGAATGAATCAAATCTCTGTGTATCTGACAATGATGACATTTGCGCACGAAGCTGATGCAATCCCGTTCCATAGTAAGCCAATAGTAACCTGCTCGAAGGATCTTCTTTGCCAATATATATCCACTCATATGAGGTCCACAAACACCCGCATGTACCTCGGCCATGATAACTGTAGCTTGTTTGGCATCTATGCATCTCAATAAACCAAGATCTGGAGTTCTCTTGTACAACACTCCTCCACTGAAGAAAAATCCGCTTGCCAGGCGTCGAATTGCCCTCTTTTGATCCCCTGTAGCTTGTGTCGGGTATGCTCCCATCCGGAGGTATTCTTTTATATCATGGAACCATGGCTCACCATCAAACTCTTCCTCCACCACATTACAATAGGCATGCTGATCTCGAACCTGAATCTGTAACGGATCCACGTAAGCCTTGTCCGGGTGATGCAACATCGATGCCAAAGTGGCCAGAGCGTCGGCAACCTCATTGTGCATCCTTGGAATGTGTTTGAAATCTATTGATTGAAACCGTTGACGAAGTTCATGCAAACACTGCCGGTATGGTATGAGCTTCAAATCTCGTGTCTCCCACTCTCCTTGAATCTGGTGTACAAGAAGGTCCGAGTCACCCATGACCAAGATTTCCTGGACACCCATGTCTATAGCCAACCTCAATCCCAGGATACATGCTTCGTACTCAGCCATGTTGTTGGTACAATAGAAACGAAGTTGAGCAGTGACGGGGTAATGTTGCCCTGTCTCAGAAATCAGTACTGCTCCTATTCCGACACCCTTGGCATTGGCAGCTCCATCAAAGAAAAGTTTCCATCCAGGCTTCTCGACCTGTCCTAATTCTTCAACATGCATTATCTCCTCGTCCGGGAAGTATGTATTCAAAGGCTCATATTCATCATCAACGGGATTCTCAGCTAGGTGATCAACCAATGCTTGTGCTTTCATTGCAGCCCGAGTCACGTAAACAATATCAAATTCCGTAAGCAGGATTTGCCATTTTGCTAGTCTCCCTGTGGGCATGGGCTTTTGAAATATATACTTCAATGGGTCTAACCGAGAGATGAGGTAGGTAGTATATGCTGACAAGTAATGTTTCAACTTTTGCGCTACCCAGGTTAAAGCACAGGTTAAAGCACAACACGTCCTCTCGAGTTGAGCGTATTTTACCTCATATGATGTGAACTTCTTGCTGAGGTAGTAAATCGCCTGCTCTTTCCTTCCTGTGATGTCATGCTGCCCCAGTACACAACCAAAAGAATTGTTCAACACAGTCAAGTAAAGGATCAAGGGCCTTCCCGGCTCTGGCGGGACCAACACAGGTGGACTAGCCAAATACTTTTTAATCTTGTCAAATGCTGCTTGACATTCGTCTGTCCATCTGACCGCAGCATCTTTCTTTAACAGCTTGAAAATGGGCTCACAAGTAGTTGTA
>NC_031989.1:32092176-32127901 GCF_001879085.1 Nicotiana attenuata
TCCACTGCGACCTGGGGTTTTCCCATCGACACACTTCCTGTTTGCTTTAGCTTTCACTTGCCTTAATCAATCATCACAGTTTGTGACGGCTTCTTGCATTCTCCCTTCTGCACTAACTCGATCATGTTGAGCCTCATGATGATGTAGCGGATTCTGCGTGATATTGGAGTCTCCGGAGCCTGCACCTCAATTCTCTGTGTATCATGAGTTTCCTAATGGCGGTATTCAGATGCCAACATTTCTCCGTGTCATGTCCAGGCGCTCCAGAGCAGTACTCACAGCTTACTGAATGAGTCCAGGTTCCTTGGGGGAGGGTTTGGTAATTTGGATTCAGATTGGGTTTCAACATGGCCTAACTGCCTTAATCTGTGGTACAGGCTGGTAAAGATTCAACCCAAAGGAGTAAAAAGTCTTCTTTCTTTTGCACCTATCATTTTAAATGCGGGGGTTGGTCGGTAACTTGGTCCAGCGGCATTTTTGTTTGGTGCTTGGGGGTGGTAGTTTGGAGATGGTAAGGTATTTTGGGGAGCAGTTGCGCGCATTGTGCATTGGGTAGGAGGTTAGGGTATGCCTGGTCATGATGGACGGAGAAAGTGGGGAGTAAGAGGTGGGTAGTAATGCTGTGGTGGGCCGTATGGAGTATTTGGGGTAAGCTGGGGGGGTGAGGGCGAGGTTTTGGTTGATAATATGGTGGCGGACTCCTGACCAGGACCTTGATTCCACCACTGCCACTTCTTCTTCTTTTCTTTCCCAATAACTCCTCCGGTGCCGCTTTGAAAAGCCTGCGTAGTTGCTTGAGTGCCGAATAAGCTTCATAATCTTGTAGACTTGAGACCCTCTTTTCCACCATGCTTCCCATCTACGACCTCATTGAAAGTTTTCCCCACCGGGACACCAGATTGACCTAGTAGGTTGGTTCCAAAAGCCTGAAGGAAATAATCAACCATCTCATTCTCTTTCATCGGAGGATCACTCTTGCTGCCTGTTCTCTCCAACGGAAAACCATACTTCTCTAAAGCTTTTCTCCGGGCTTCTTTCTCGATTTTGAATCAATGACAAAGGACGGTCCGGGATAATTTCGAGGTTGTATTTGAAAATGACATGCAAATGCTGAGCCAGTGTCCATGTGTTTACCACCGAGCATGATTCTTGTCGTGTGTACCATTATCTAACGCTGCTCCACTTAAGCTTTGACTAAAGTAAGCCATTAACAGCCATTTCTTCCCCTAGCTCCCCTCATCTTGCTGCCCAGAATGCCCTCAGGGGGCCACCGGATCACCATGCCATCATACAAATCAAAACTTTGGTAATTGAACCCCGCTGGCAGCTGGACATCGGAAACAAGCACAAATCTTTGTAGGCCACAATGACTTGCCACCCAATCCTTGCATGTTCCTGAAGGATTGCTCAGGCTTTTCTTTTACTTTTCGAAACATCTCTTCCTGTTCCGGTTCCTTAGGCGGCTTATCAATTTTGCCAACGGGAAGCTCAAAGCGGAGAGTGTAGGAATACGGCTTCAGGTGCTTGAAGGTAGGCTCGGGAGGGTAGTACTGGCTTGTCGTGAGTTTGAAACAGTGCTCACTGGAAGATCTTTGACAATGTGGCAGGTGAGCGCCAACAATACTGGAGAGTTGGCGGTGGAGGGACATGGGATTTTCTTGTGGATGGTGGCGGCGGTGTCTGAAGGTGTTCCGTAGACTCGGTTACGTCGGAAAGCGGAAGATGAGTTCACTAGTGGAGGATCTTGGGGTTAGGCTGTGGTGGAGGTAATGGGGGTTGGCAGGATAGAGTGGTGTGGATGTTCCTTTCGACCAGGCCTGGTACATTTCGGCGCATTGTTGCTTTAGTTTATACATCTCTTTCTCTCATTATGTTAACGTCCACTGCCTCCTCCTCTCTGGATGGGTCAACAGATGCTCGCTTCCAAATCCTGATTGGTCATGTTGATTGTCCTTGGACGGGCTGTTGTAAGGATGGGGTTGCCAGAATGCCAGTCAGGTTAAACACCTATCTGGACTCATCAACACAACTTTGGTTAGCGTTAGGGCATTTAACAAATAGATTAACCGCACATTGATGGGGGATGTACCTGTAAGCAGTCAAACGTCTCCTATTTGTCCTCTATTACACATGCGTCATCCCGGCTTTCGATTTCTTTTTCTTGCCAATTAGTTCCCACTCTATCTTTTCCACTTTGTTTTGTTCTCCTTTGTTGGGTTTCTTTCTATTTGGTTTTTCCCACTGTTTGTTCTCCATCTTTTCTGGTTTTCCTTTTTATTGTATTCAGAAAACGAGTCGAATCCTATGGAGATTGCCTACGTATCACGACCCCGCGGGTGAATCAGAACCGAGCGATTGAGTTTCGTACAAATAGATGACAAGTATGAATGCAGGGATAATTTTTGACAATTTTTAATTTTATTGATACAATTGTCTATTTACAAAGAACTCCAAACAAACTAACAGGAGGCTACAAACAGTCCGTCATCCCTATTCTAATTCATGAACAAAATACAGACCCAATCCACTGACTCTGATAAAAGAACCTACAAACCCAAATGACCTAACTCCAAAAGAAATACAGAATCTGAAAACAAAATTTCTCTAGTAGAAGAAAAGAGCCAGACGCAAAAGACATATACGAATACATTAAAGCCATCCTGGTCCCAGCGCGGGAACCATCACATTCTGTCTCGCCACGGGCCTAATCAGAGTTCTCCTTGGAAGTCTGTCTATGGTCGTTCATGATATCTGCTTCACAAATGTCATCAACTGATACCTCAGGAAGGTGGTCGTCTGTCTCTAACGAGTGGTCTCGGGCCATTTGACATTGTCCTAGTAATGAGAATGAGCAAACGGTTTAGAATTCTTTTCTCGGATCTTCTTTTCTTGAAAGCAATCCGCCCTATCTGTTGGGCAACCTGGCCTCCAAAGTTTCGCTTCATCCGCTTGCTTTGTTCCCGTCGGAGTATGTGTTGCAAGTCATTTCTAACTGTGCCAATGCCATGTAACACTGTTCTCTTTCGACTTTGAATTCTTTAGCCTGCTTAATCATACGGTTTTCTGTGGCAATAACCTTTTTCTTTAATTCTGTGACCTCAGTGTCATATTTTCTTTTAACTGTTTAACCATGCGGGCCCGTTCTTCTGCATTTTTAGCCAATTGTTTCTGGACCCCAGCTAATTCCTTTTCTGCCTTGCTGCAGTCAAAACTGTAGTCGTTCACCTTTTGTTTTAGATTTGCTATAAGCTTTGCATCTTTGGCACTTCTGACAGGATTATCGGCCTCTAACTTCATTTTCTGGATTTGGGCCCGCAAGGCTTCATTCTCCTTGGTCAATTGTTTTTTCTCACCTTCATCAGCCGCGGCTTGCAAGCTATTTTCAAATCGGAGGTTTTGGA
This sequence comes from Nicotiana attenuata, assembly GCF_001879085.1. Classification (NCBI taxonomy): domain Eukaryota; kingdom Viridiplantae; phylum Streptophyta; class Magnoliopsida; order Solanales; family Solanaceae; genus Nicotiana; species Nicotiana attenuata. Next base: position 32,095,578 of record NC_031989.1, read on the forward strand.
CCTGTTTTTCCAACGCTCCTATGCGGGCCCTATATTCATTTTCTTTAGTTAGCCAATCCCACTATTCTCGTGCTGATTCAACAAATTCCTGGATGTGAGGTCGTTTGGCCGGTCTTCCGAATGCGACGTCCCTTCTATACCAAGCCTGATAATCAGGCGACACTTCTCCTTTGGCTCGATCTCGAACACAAGTGTTTGCCGTCAAATATTGACATTCGCTCCAGACCTGACGGACCATTGCTTCAGGAAACTGGCCATCAGGGCCAATCTCAACCACTTGCAAACTAAGATCATCATCCTTGGGTACTATCTGACATCTCCCCAGCTGCCTCAACACTCGATACGGTGCGTAAGGCTGAATGCTTCTAAGTCCCATCAGAAGGAAATGTGGTCGGGTTGCCGGCATGTATACGATTTCATCAACGGGTAACCATCCCAGTGTCCACTCTATTTGGCTTGCAGTGAAAGACCGCAAATATGTTGTCCAACCCGTGACTCCTTCTGGCAATTCGGCCCCTTTAATCCTTGTGTAAAACTCTTCTATGCATGTTTTTTCTGGAGACCCGTAGCTCAAAAACTGAGGGCGACGACACAGATGCTCGATCATCCACATTTGTAACAATAGACTGCACCCTTCGAAGAAAGCTTTCCCGGCCTTGCAAGCTGTAAGAGCACGGAAGATGTCAGCCAATATCATAGGTGCCAGTGTACTTTTGGCTTGAGTAATTAATGTGCTGACGACCCCAGCTATTTTTATGTCAATGTTCCCATCCTTCCTTGGAAATACCAGAAGCCCCAGGAAAGCTACCATAAAGGCGAAACGTCGATGCTCTTCCCACTTTTGGCGGTTTCCTTTGCTACATATCTTACTTTCTGGGTTGTTGAACCCCCCAATATGGCCGTATCGCTGATATATGAAACTTAGAGTACAAAAGCCATTTGCCAAATCTGTGTTATGGACGGCTCTGACTATCTTCAAAGAGTCTAGAAATCTGTGCACGGCTACCACTCTGGGGGCAACCAAGTATTTGTGTCTCAACGGAACCTCATCCTGTCCAATGTAGCCAGCTATTTCCTCTAATGTTGGGGTAAGCTCAAAGTCCGAAAAATGGAACACATTATGTGCTGGGTCCCAACATGTAACCAGTGCTCTAATAATATCTCCCCGAGGCACAATATCGAGCAAACCGGTAAGCCCTTTCAAATGTTTCTTGACTGCATCTTGCCCTTCTCCGCCTAAATCGTTCCACCACAGACGTAACTCCAAAGGGATTTTATGCATGATTGAAAATAATTCATTTTGAGTCGTGCTCATCCTGCACATTTATTAAGGTGATTTTAATCACTCATTTTGACCTAAAAGAGAAAAATGGCACAATCTCTGTTCAAATTTCCAATTTAAACAAACAGCCGGTATTGCGGATACGGCCTTTCAGCACTTCATAAGGAAGATTTTAAGGCTGTGCCTGCTAACCGTTAAAAGATGACTCAGGGTGGTTGTTCTTGCAAAAACAGCCTTCCGGCGCCCTTTTGGGGACATTTGGCTTATTTTTGACAAGAATGGCATCACCCGACTTATTCATGACGAAATTAAAAATTTTGGTATTTCTGGCTATTTTTGCAAAAGGGGAGGTTGGACCCGATGAGGGTTGCCTACGTATCTCACGTCCAGTGAGAATCAAACCAGCGTAGTTCGGGCAAATAAATCTAACTATTTTGAAAACAAGACTCTTTTTGTTTTTGGCAAATACACTATTTCTGAAAGCAAGAGTCCTTTTTTTTTTTTATACTCTTTTTGTTTTTCTTTTCCATTGGCAAACTTAAAAAGAACTTTTCTTTTTTTTTTTCATTTTCTCAAGATTCGGCAGCATTTCGGCACTACTTGGACATTTGGTTTTTCTAACATAGGTAATTAACTTTCCACACTACTATTTTCTCTTTTCCCCTTTTTGTTTTTCAATTCTCCAGATATTCAAAGCCGGTCAGCATGCGAGTCCAAACAGATAAATGCACAAGTAGGATGCATCAGGATGGTCCATTATTCCGGGTACACCTGTCCTAGACGGACCCAACCCCTGTGTTGAGTCCCCTAAGTCAAAATGCACGTGATGCAGATAAGCGTTCCTACTAGGGATCCGGTATGAAGTCAAGTTCTTCTAGGTTCAAAACCTGGGTATGTGTTCTAGACTGTGTACCCGAGCGGACAACTCGAGTCGAGGAGGGGGCTACGTACCGGGAACCAAAAGGCCATCCGGCTTAGTAACTTGTCCGACCTCTTTCTTATTTCAGGGTATTGACACTAACAGAATAGGGAGTCTCCACCAGTGAGCACATCCCCGGAGGTGAGAAGAGAAGGGTTTCGCCACAGTTTATACAATCCAGATAATATCAAAGCGGTAAAAAATAACATTCTGCACATTTAGCATGAAACATGTAGAAAAATCAGAATAAGCCAAATACAACAATATATCTAAGCTCGAATTCTGAACCCTGAACCAAAGTTCTGGGTTCTCTTCCCCAGCAGAGTCGCCAGAGCTGTCACACCTCCTTTTTACACACACCGACCCCGAAGGATAATGTATAAGGGAGTTTTTCCATTTAAAGTGACATTATTCGAAATGGGATTATTTATTTATTTCAGAGTCGCCACTTGGGATAAGATTGGCTTTCGGTGTCCCAAGTCACCGATTTAATTTAAATCCCAAATCGAGGAAAATTTCGACTTCCCAATTGGAGTCTGCGAACCAGAAATTCTGAATAAGGAATTCTGTTGACCCGAGGGAAGGTGTTAGGCACCCCCGGATCCCGTGGTTTTAGCACGGTCGCTTAAATTATTGTAAATGGCTAAAAATCTGATTTTAATACATGTTTTAACTTACGTGCTTTTTAAATTTAAACCGCTTTTATTATTTATTTTTAAAGAGAATTGCAACGTCGTGAAAACACGTCTCGAACCGCGTCACATAAATGCACCCGCGGTTTTTGACACATTTCGACTTCGTTGAGATTTGGATTTGGGTCACATAAAATGCACACCCGAGTTTAGGAAGGTAATATTATTAAATGCCGGACCTACAGCAACTAGCGTATTATTAACTTTCCGGGAGGCCATGAAATTCGCTAAATGGCACGCCCCGAGGTCTAAAATATTTTTATATAAGTAGTCAAAGAGAGCCACGCAATTCATGTATTTTTATTTGGCGCGGTGCACCTCATTTTATTTAAGACTTTCCTAAAAGAGGCTACAATTCTCTATTAAGGGATTGTCGTTAAAAGGGCCTTAACTAATAGGCCCAAAGCTCATATCTAAACTAAATCCACAATTTGAAAGAACAAGAGTCCTTAGTATATTTGCTTCAAATCTGGCCCAGTAGAAGAAAGGCCAGAACTACCATTTCAGGGACGGCTATTTAGCCTTGGGCCTCAATGCATGCCCAATATGAAAAAACGTAAGAAATAACTGGGCCAGGCATCCTACTCATTAGAAATCAATTTCAGATTTGTTCAGTTCACCAACATCAACTCAATTCTGACATTTGTAATCTGATCGGGTCTAAACTAATGAAACCTTACAAACAATTAGTAAAATTTGACTACAAATACAATTCACAATTACATGACTACCGGGCATGCTATTTTTGAATTCAAAAGCAAAATGCTAGAGTTAAAACTGACTTAGAGCATCAGTTACATATTTGGTTAAGCTTAAGGCTCATGCTCATTTTTTAGCCCGTGTTTAACCAATGCTCAATTCAACCCACTAAATGAGACTGAAATTTGACTGCAGATACAATTCACAATCCGATTAAAATGTTCAAATTATTCAAATCTCGACTACTGCTACTACGTATTTAACATGTGTTTAGGAAATTAAAAGTCCATACAGTCCAGTGCAGTCCATGAAGTTCTAATTAATACATTTCAATCATTGCTTAAGTAGATCAACTAAACCAAAAGGCTAAGCTAAACAACAGCTAACAAATAGTTCTTCATTATGCGACTTCAAATGTGTGCATACATGCTGATATGTCTCCAATATTTCTTGAGTCTAAGGATATACCTGGAATTAGAACAGAAATGAAGAAGAGGTAAGTCAGCTAAGCAGTAGCTAACAGCAGCTCAAACTCAAAGCAGCTAGATCACTTTCAAATCCAAAAATACCACAGCAGACCCAGGAATGACTAGCAGCAGATTAAACACCAAAAGCAGATGCAAACCAGATATGATTGGATCAAAATACACTCGAAATCAACCAAAAGTCCCTGAACTTGATCCAAACAAGGTCTAGAAGACACTCAACCATTTTTAACCTTCTGTTGCACTGAAACTTGATTTACAAATGAAATTCAAACTTGATCTAAGAGAGTCCCAATAGAGCAGTAAATTATTCTTTTTTTTTTGGATTTTTTTACTGTTTTTGTTTTTGGTTTTTGAATTTTTTTTTTTTTGAATTTCAGACTTCAGATCTGTAAACACTTTGGGGGGGGGGGGTGAATTTTAGGCCTCCAAACTTGTGAGTCAAGGCAAATGAATGCCTATTTATAGGTGAGCTTAGGTCCAATTTCAGATTTTCCTTTTACCCCATTGGTCCCTATTTAATTCTATTTTTTATCCTTTATTTTCTGACTTGTCACACAAGTAACTGCCATAAGTTTACTGAAATATGCACTATAGTCCATCCTAGAAGGTTCTATACCCATTACAATTCCTATTCTACCCTTACTTTACTTCAACAGTTAACAATCTTAATAAAACATACCCTTTTCCATGCCTAAACTACCCTTTGAATCCCCTGAAATTACTGACCAAGCTAGAATTACCTGACCCGGCCCCTTAACCTTAGTAATCATGGTTAATTACCCAAAGAACAAAGGAATTCAGCTAAAACCAAACAAACCCTACAGTTGAACTAACTACTCAACCCATTGATCAGAACATGGAATTTCTACCTAAATTGTTAATTCAGACTAAGCTAATTCACCAAACAAGTCAGTGATTCAAACCAAATTGAACTGGAGTCGAATCATTAATGACTTACTCACTCGACCGGCAGAAAATCAAAGCAAGATTGAACCAAAAACTAAAGACTAAAGTCAGCATCAATTATTATTAAGAAGCATTAATTAAATGAAAGAAAAATCTACTGACTTACTCCAACATTAATCCTACGCCCTAGCACACTGATTAACAACAAAGAATTATGATGACAAAACTTAAACGAACCAAATTCGTGTTGTATACTATTAGAATTCAGCCGACATGAACAAAATAGAAACAATAAGGATTACTGGCTCTAAAAGAAACTCGAATCGATTATTCATGAAGCAAAACAATAATGAGAGTGAAGTTAAATCAGATAACTAAGCAACAACCTAAAGACTATAGGAAACTTACTGGTTTTAACTTCTAAAATCTTGCCACTTCTCAGATTCAAAATTCGAACATCTCCGGTGAGATTTGAATGCGACGGACGATGGATTCAACATGAGGGAAGCGAGGGGAGCACATGGCATCGATTTGGTGAGGTTTGGGAAAATTAGGATTTTGGCCGGAACTTTGATCGGAGATTCGAGGAGTTCGGCGAGGATTCGAGGGAGGAGGTTTGGGGGTTTGGAAAGACGAGACCAAGGCGGTTCAGGGGTGTTAGTTTGGACGAGTTTGGGGTGACCACCGCCGGACACGGCGGAGACGGTGACGGTAATTTTGAAGATTCGAGCAGATTGGCTAACATTCGAGGGAACATATTTTGGGCATTAGAAAGTGGAGGGGGAGAGGAGTCGATGGTGAAAATTTAGGTGGGTTTGGAGCTTGACCGCCGCCGTGAGCGATTTCCGGCCGGCGGCGGACGGCGGAGGGACGGTGGTAGACGGTGGTGTTACGGTGGGCGACGGTGGAGTGTGGCGGCGTTACAGGGTCTTTGAGGGATGGGGTGAGAGAGAGAGACGAAGGGGTGGGGGGGGTAGAGGTTCGGACATATATATATCAAATGCCCCCCAGTTAAGAGCCGTTGGATTAAACTACCTCGACGGCCCAGATCAATTACGACCTAAACGGGGTCGTTTCAGTTAAGGGGAAAGACCGGACCGGGCATGGGCTAATTGGGGTGGGGCATTTTTTTTTGTTTGGGCCTGGGTAATTTGGCCCAATTCTTGCCATTTGCTTTCCTTATTCCTTTATTTGTTTTCTTGTATTTTAATCACTTTGCTTTTGTATTTTTTTTTTTTATTTTGTATTTATTTATTTTTTCTGATTTTATAAAATGATAAAACTAAAATGAAACCTAATTTATTTCCAAAATTAAGCTAATTAATTCCTATTTAAAATAAACTCAAGACAAATTCAACAACTAACAATTAAGAAATGCAAAAATAGGACTATTTTTGTTATTTCTTTAAAATTTATTCTAAAAACAACTTAACCACTAAATAATCCTTAAATATGAAATTAGATCCTAAATGCAAATGTCAGGCAAATATTTTTATATTTTTCATATGAAATAAAAATGCACAAACAAAAATGCAAACAATTAACAGAAAATAACACAAAATTCACAAAAGTGTAAAATAATGAAAGAGAAATTATTTTGTTTGAATTTTTGGGAATAATTCATATATAGGGAAAAAATCACGTGCTCACAGTCACCAATTACAAGAATGAGTTGATTCCTACAAGAACGGTGACCCGGTGGAGAGTGTGTATGGACTATCGCAAGCTCAACAAAGTCACAAGGAAGGATCATTCCCACTTCCCTTCCTAGATCAAATGCTTGATAGATTGGTCGTCCGTGCTTTCTATTGTTTCCTTGATGGGTATTCCGGCTACAATTAAATTCTTATTTCTCCGGAGGCCCAAGAGAAGACTGCTTTCACATGTTCTTATGGTACTTTCGCATTCTCGCGGATGCCATTTGGGTTGTGCAATGCACCGGCAACTTTTCAAAGGTGTATGATGGCTATCTTCACGGACATGGTGGAGGATTTTCTTGAAGTCTTCATGGATGACTTTTCGGTAGTATTGTCTAGCAAATTTGGACAAAGTGTTGGCAAGATGTGAAGAAACAAACTTGGTGCTCAATTGGGAGAAGTGTCATTTCATGGTTGAGGAATGCATTGTCCTTGGCCATAAAATCTCAAAGAATGGCATTGAAGTCGACAAGGCAAAGATTGAGGTGATTTCTAAACTTCCACCTCCAACTTCAGTCAAAGGCGTGCGGAGTTTCTTAGTTCACGCGGGATTCTACCGTCGGTTCATCAAGGATTTCTCTAAAATGGTAAACCCGTTGTGCAAGCTTTAGGAGAAAGATGCCAAGTTCCATTTCAATGATGATTGCATGAGAGCCTTTGAGTTGCTAAAGCTCAAGTTGACCACTACTTCCATTATCACCGCTCCAAATTGGAGTGTTCCTTTTGAGTTCATGTGTGATGCAAGTGATGTAGCGGTAGGGCCAGTTTTGGGGCAACGTATCAACACGATCTTTCATCCGGTTTATTATGCAAGCAAGACCATGAATAGTGCCCAAGTCAACTACACTGTTACGGAGAAAGAGCTTCTTGCCATTGTGTTTTCTATTGAGAAGTTTCGCCCATACTTGATCGGTGCAAAAGTGATTGTTCATACGGATCATGCGGCACTTCGTTATCTCATGAGAAAGAAGGATTCCAAAGCCCGTTTTATGATATGGGTACTTTTGTTGCAAGAGTTTGATATTGATATCCAAGATCGAAAAGGAAGTGAAAACCAAGTGGCGGACCACTTGTCTCGTTTGGAGGAGGAGGGGAGGCCGCATGATGGCCTTGAAATCAATGACTCCTTCCCCGATGAGCAACTCTTGGCTATTTCAATGAAAGAGGTGCCATGGTTCGCGGATCTAGCTAACTATCTTGTGAGTGGTATCATTCCGGTTGAGTTCTCTTCATACCAAAGGAAGAAGCTCAAATGGGATTGTCAAGACTACTATTGGGATGAACCGTACCTCTTCTGGATTTGTACGGATGGAGTGATTAGAAGATTTGTACGAGGAGCAAAGTGAAATTCTTGGGGCTTGTCATTCTTCGCCTTATGGTGGTCACCATGGAAGAGCAAGAACGTTGGCTAAAGTGTTAAGTTGTGGTTTCTATTGGCCCACTCTCTACAAGGATGCAAGTGATCTTGTCAAGCGTTGTGATGAATGTCAAAGGGTCGGAGGAATCTCAAAGAAAAATGAAATGCCCCTCACCACCATCTTGGAAATTGACATTTTCGATGTGTGGGGTATTGACTTCATGGGTCCGTTTGTGAGTTCTTGTGGAAACACCTACATCTTGGTCGCGGTTGATTATGTGTCCAAATAGGTTGAGGTTGTTTCTTTGCCCAACAATGAAGCGAGAAATGTGGTGTCGTTTTTGAAGAAGAACATCTTTACAAGATTTGGTACTCCAAGGGCTATCATAAGTGATGGGGGTTCGCATTTTTGCAACAAAGCCTTCGATACCTTACTCACCAAGTATGGTGTCACTCATAAAGTGAAAACCCCCTATCATCCTCAAGCAAGTGGTCAAGTGGAATTCTCCAACCGGGAGATAAAGAGTATTTTGTCAAAAATAGTGAATGCCAACCGGACGGATTGGTCAAAAAAACTTGATGATGCTTAATGGGCTTATAGGACGGCTTATAAAACACCGATTGGAATGTCTCCATACCGGTTGGTGTTCGAGAAAGCTTGTCATCTTCCGGTGGAACTTGAGCATAAAGCCATGTGGGCTTTGAAAAAGTTGAATCCTGAGTGGGATGTCGCCCCAACTTAAGGGCGGCACAATTGAATGAGATAAATGAGTTCTGGTACCATGCATATACAAGTTCGTCCTTATACAAGGAGAAGATGAAGTACCTCCATGACAAATACATTCGAAACAAGGAGTTTAAAGAAGGTGATCTTGTGTTATTGTTCAATTCTCGGTTATGGATGTTTTCGAAAAAGTTAAAGTCCAAATGGAGTGGCCCATTTGAGGTTGTGAGTGTGACACCCTTTGATGCGTTGGACTTGAAGAATAAAAATGATGAGGTATTTAGAGTCAATGGTCACCAGGTGAAGCACTATCTGGGAAAAGTTGATGATGGCCACGTCGTGGTGGTTCTTCATTTCAAGCGATGATGGTAATCTGCGTCGTGCTACGACATTAAATTAGGCGCTTCTTGGGAGGCAACCCATGTGTCCTTTTCTTTTTCTTCTTCTTTAGATAGGTCTTGTTTTGTGCTAACTGTTTTTGAAGTGTGTTGTAGGAATGAGTGTGTTTTGCAGGGACTGTGCTAAGAAATATTGGCTAAGTATGGAAAAAGTGCAGGCCGCACATTTATTGTGCGGACCGCACAAATTTGAATGCCACAGCAGAAAGAGATCTGCGGCCGCACAATTCTTGTGCGAACCGCAAAACTGGAAGTCAAGAATTGCACACTCTCTGAAGTTTGCCTGTCAGAGAAATGGCCAAAGTGCGGTCGCACAAGGAATTGTGCGGTCCACACTAAAATCTGCGGTTGCACTCACAATTGTGCGGACTGCAGATCAACAACGGGTAAATGTGTATCAGGTAAAGGAGTGTAGACCGCATATGAAATTGTGCGGCCGCACTCACCTCTTAAACCCTTGCCTACCCTATTAAGTATAAATAGTGGTCTTCTCGCTACTGTTGAAACTTTACGAACTCCGAAAATTAGAACAAAAGGAAAACACATTGCAATTAACTGACTCAAGCATCTGGCACTAAATCCATCCTCTTTAATCCTTCCTTAGAATCATTTCATTACCGGTATGTTCAATTCCCCTTTGAAAATTTTCAATTCTCTTAATTTTGTTAGTAATTAGCTTAGTTGTATTTAGACATAATGTCAAATTCTTCATCATATGTGCTTAGATTTGTGTGGGTAACTAGTTGTAATTTGGGGGATGGGTGAACTATTTATCATGCTTAATTAGTATTACCATGCCCAATTTGTGCTTAAAGTTAGGAACACTAAAGAATCTGCCCGTTTTGTTTTGAATTGTGCGGTCCGCAGATTGTTAGTATAGGGCTTTTATAATGATATGATTATGCGGACCGCACTCAAAATTGTACGGTCCACAGAAATTGAACCACGGCCGCAGAAAAGTGTGTGCGGCCGCTGATCGACCAATTCTCTGTTATCAGAGAGTTGCATTTTTGAAGCTGAAATTGTGCGGCCGCACTCAAAATTGTGCGGTCCACACTTGAAATTGTGCGGACCGCAAAATCACCACTGCGGCTTTTTTTTTACAAGCCGCACATTCCCATCTGCGGCCGCACTCAAAAATATGTGGGCCGCACTTCTGTACTCTGCATCTGGTTTTCATCTGCAACTGTCTGATGCACTAAGTTTAAACTATAACTGATTCCTGTAGCTATGTATTGCAGACAATGGTTATCGCGGGGACGAGGTGATACATCTAAAGGGAGGGGTGAACCCTCCCGAGGCCGAGGCCGGGGTAACATACCACTCTCAGTGCAAAGAGTAATAGCAAAGAAAACAATAGTTGGGAGAGTCCCAAAGCCTGCTGAATCCAGTTCTTATGTCCCGTCTAGGGAAGCATCTGAGGGCAATTCAGTGCAAGAGCAGCCCGATGCATAGTCACAGCCAAGGCAGCTCCCGAGGAGGTTCCAACTCAGAGATGACCCTTCCACCTCAGCTAGCTCTTCTGAGGGTTCGAAAGATGATAATCAGGGTCCAGAGCCCTCTTCCTCACATGCCCCCACCGCACTAGTCACACTTGATGATGATGATGATATTCCAAATGATGGTCGAGGAGGAGATACCCGAGTTGCTAGCCTTGAGAGGTCAAATAAGAAGGAGGTCTGGGAAGATAGATTTGTGAGCCTGACAACTTTCAACAGGTTCTGTGAGTGGTGGCCTCAGAGATTGCTCACACTTGAGCGCCAATTTGTTTTGAAATATTTGGATAGATACAACCCGAATGTGGCAAGACAGTTTCAGAAGAGAAAAGGGTGGACATGGTTCACTTAAAGCGTGGTGGATGCCAAGGAGCACTTAGTCCGGGAATTCTACGCCAATGTGGCGCATATCAAGAAGGGGACTAAGGTGACTAAAGTGAGAAACTTTAAGGGCTTGATCAAACCTACTTGTACACATATTTGGGGCTCGAAGATGTGGAGCCGGTACAATACTTGGAGAAGTTTGCATTGGGTGATGCAGCTCGCCCATGGCTAGCGGAGATATTGGCAGCTCCAGGACCACCACCACCATAGATCACAGCAGGGGTTCCCATTCAGCGGAACACCCTCAACTTTGATGCTAAGGGTTGATAAACATTTTTGTGCAGCTGAATAGATCCAAGCCGGAATGAAAACAATCTCCCTGTCCCACGAGCAATCCTAGTTGCCTCCATCATGGCCGGGTACCTAATCAATGTGGGTGCCATCATGCCGGCCAAAAAGTCTCTGGTCGGTAGGTAGGGTGAGAGCTCCTACCCGTATCCAAACACTATCACGGAGTATCTTACGAATGCGGGAGTGGAGTCAAAGAGTTTTGATACAAAGGTTCGGGCGAAGCAGCCCTTCACATAGTACTCTTTGAAGGACCCGAGGAACCCGAAGAACAAGGGTCAGCCAACCACTACCGTGGGCCAGTCTGATGAGCCTTCGGTGGTAGTTACAGCTTCAGCAACCATACCTTCCACGGCAGCCGGGCCTTCTAGCAGTACAGCTGCCATACCTCCGCCTCCATCTTCAGGGCCATCAGTATCACTTCCTTTATCTTCTACTTATCCACTTTTGGTGCTGTGAGTCTCCCAGACACTAGCGAGTCTCAACAATTCGATGCAGACAGCTACTGCAAAGATATCTGACCTATCCAATGATGTTGCAGCCCAAACATCTACCTCAGCACCCCAGATTCCTCCGACAGTGGAGGAGACTTTGAAGAAGATTCTAGAGAACCAGAAGACCATCATGGACACCTTGGTGGCACATGGAACAACAATTGAAGAGCTTGGGAAGCAGGTGAAGAAGATGAGGAAATCTCAGGTTTCAAAGAAATCATTTAACAGATTGAGACGGGAGGTGTCCAAGATAGCAGCAGCTGGGGATCTTCCATTTGACTTGCTGATGGAGACAGCTCCAGCAGACCAGCAGACCCAGCAGCACCATCAGCATCAGTGGCACCAGCTAGCCAGTCTGAGGAGCTAGACCTCGCTGCCCACACTGTTGAAGCGGTGTTATAGATGTTCACCAACCCAGCTACTCCCCGAGCAGAGGATGATGAGATACAGTTGGAGGAGCCTGAGGGTGGTGATGCTGCTATAGACACGGAGACCACATAGGGAGTCCTTTCTACTCTTTTCCTTCCTTGATTTTATTTTGTTAAGCATTGGGGACAATGCTTATTCTTATTCGGGGGGGGGGGGGGGGTGGAGTTTATTTGATTTGATGACATTTGACATTTAGCCTGTAATAACTTGATAACATTCTCTTTTGCTTTTTATTTATGTACATATTCTTCTCTCTCTCTCTCTCTCTCTCTCTCTCTATTGATGTATATATCCTATTTCCTCCTCTCTCATTTTGTATATTCATTTATGATTTCTGTAGTTTACTTTATTGCTTCTTTATTTTGTTATCTTAGTAGTCAATGTGTAGTCTAATAGCTTCTTATTTACGTTAATAGCTTCTTTTTAATTTAGTAGCTTCTTTTCATGTTTAAGTAATCAATAAGCCTTTGGTTTTCTTAGTGCCACGGTTATTTTCAAAGGTGGTTTTTGTGTGAACCGGGTGACTCTTCCCAACATGGATGGCGTGACAACCTTCGTAAGAAATTGAGTCCATTTTTCATGTTTAGGATAGTAGTAATAATGAATAAGAGGCCTAATTGAGAAAAACTAGAAGAGTAAAGCATGCTTCACTTGGTACCAACACACTTAACTACGTGCTTATGATTAAAAACAAGTTCTTGGAAAGAAATAGCTCTGGTTAGTGACTTTTTGACTCTTGTGTTGACTTAAGCAATCATCGAGTGGTTTAGTTGAACCATTAGTGATTTCCAATCTTGAATATGGTTGTTGTGGGCCCTCGACTCTATCATCTTTAACAATCCAGCTGTGTGATAGGTAAGATGTTTTATTGCAAGTCCAATTACCCGTGCGAATGGTCTAGAACTTGCCCCAAATGTGTTTCTAGGCAAAATTCTAAGTTTTTATTGGCTTGAGAAGTGATTGTAGGCTCTCCTTGACCCGCTTGAAATTGTCCATGTCCCACCAATGTTGCTATCCCTAGTCAACCCATTTGAGCCTAAGACCTTTCTCATTTGATAACCACGTTACAAGCCTTTACCCGTTTTGTAGCGACCCTCTCTTGGCACCCGAGCTTTCCTTAACACTCTTGAGAGACAATTGGCTAAAACATACGTTTGGGGGAGAGATGAGGAGTTTGAAATTGGTATCAAGGCACAAAAAGAGAAAAGAAATGAAGAAACGAAAAGGCAAAGAAAAAGAAAGAAAGAACAAAAGAAAAATGCAAAAAGAAAGTAAATAAAGTGAAGAGTTGAAAAGATTCAAATAAAAGCAACAAAGCAAAGTGTGGAGAAAACAAAGGAGGAGAAAATGAATATCATGACCAAGAAAGAGTGATGTTAAGTCTCTCTAGTTCCCCTAAAGAAAAGGAAAATGCCTCAAAGAGTCGGCAAAACATGAGCCAAAAAGAGAAAATGGAGTGCTTAAGGAAAGATGAACCCATTCTATTCCAACATTTGCTACCTTAGTCCAAAAGCCTTCATTACATACCGAAAAAGCCCCACGTGATTTCAAGCCGAGTGAACTTACATTAGTGGTGTTTTACATGAAGGGCAAGCATACAGTACTTAGAGTCGTACTTGTGACATTCTTTTGAGAGAGATGAGCAAACTTTTCACAAATCCTTGAATTGAGTGCTACATTCCTAAGTGAGATATGCTAACTGAGAGTAGAGGAGGAGGAGTGGATCCACAATGACCTACATGAAAGAGCGAGCTTCCTTGATGAATAAAGTCAACTCTTGATGCTCAAGTGTCACATTAGAACTATTTGTGCTTGAAATTCAAATCATTGCCTTGTTGATATTCATAAGTGTTGTGGGTAATTATTGGTCCTAATTGATGTGTGTTTGATGCACCTTAGATTAGCTGGAATAGCTCTTGACCTGTGGAGGTGGGAATTACTTTAATTGCTTGAGGACAAGCAAAAGCTTAAGTTTGGGGAGTTGATAAGTGGGGATTGTGACTACTTATTAGCACCTTTTTACTTTCGTTTTAGCCCAAAAGTGTTTAATTGTATTCTCAAAAATTGATGAAATATGCTTAATTGCAGGAGTATTGGGAAATGAGCCACAAAGATGAAATCCAACTCAAAAAGGAGTGATCCGAACTCAGGTGCAAAAATCAGGCACAAAGGCCCAAGTGCGGACCGCAGATTCCTATTTGCGGCCGCATATTGTAAAAGAAATCCGATAGAGACCTAGTGCAATGTGCGCGGAACACACAATTATTGTGCGGCCGCAGAAGCTACATCAGAGCTAAAGTTTAGAGATTCATCATTTCAAGCCTAAAAGAAATGTGGACCGCAATATTATTATGCGGCTACAGAAGTCAGCCACGTAGTCGCACATCAGAATTGTGCGGTCCGCAGAAGAGCCCTGTGCGGCCGCACCAAGAAATGTGCGGACCGCAGAACATTCAAGATGCGGCTGCATTCCAGAATTTTACGGTCGCGGATCCAGCTCCTGTCAAGTTTGAAGAAAAGTGCGGACCGCACATGGAATTGTGCGTCCGTAGAACGTCCGAAAGGGCAATTTTCTCTGAAAGTTCCAACTTTGGATAAATAGACTAGTTTCACGAAATTAGGTCAAGTTTTGAATATTGAAACTCCTGTAGCCATTTTTCCTTACTGCTTTAGGCAACTTTAGCTTACTTTAGTGATTTATCATTGGAACTTTGTCTTTTAATCATTGAATATGAGTTTTATCATCTTTTCTTCTCTATTTTTCTCTTTACCCATTATGAGTAGCTAGATTTTTAACTAGGGTTGTGACCCAATCCTAGTGTGTAAACCTAATGGGTGTTTGATTTATGACTTGTTTATGGTTGGGTGTTGATTATTTAGCCTTGTTCTTGGTTTTTTTTGTAGAATTAATGGTTGCAAACATTAGTTCCTGCCTATTTGACTTGGTCTCTACTTGAGAAAGACAAACTTAGTCTAGGAAAACTTGGCTACCAAGAATTTGGGATGAAATCAAGAGATTGATAGTCCCAATTAAAGGGTTGAACCTAGAGATAGTAAAACCCGACTTGAGCATTTTATCAACTGTTTTGTTCAATACCCATTTGGACTTGAGGAAGCCAAATTGGGCAAAATCACTCTTTTACCGAGAGGCATTGAGTGGGTATTTGAGTGTTGATAGCTATAATACACCCCGACCAACAAAACAAGCTTTAAAGCTTACAACCCATTAGGCAAACACCTAGGTGAAGGTCATAGCCCTAGGCCTTTTACAATATTTGAAAAAAAACAACCAAAAAGAATATTTCCTAGTTTCATATTTTTAGAATTGCAATCTTTAGCATAATTGTAGAAGTAAAAACCATATTTGTGGAAGTGCAATCTAGATACTTCACGTGCTTAGTCCAAATATATACTACTCTATCTCATTCATATAGCTCCCTGTGGAATTCGACCCCAACTCTTAGTTGGGTATTACTATTGCATCGTCCGCTTCATAACCTCGAATAGAGGTGTGACTTGGACGAGATCACAAACCCTAGTCCAAAAGCCTTCATTGCATCTCAAAAGAAGTCCTACTTGATTTTGAGCCGAGTGAGCTTACATTAGTGGTGATCTGCATGAGGGGCAAGCCTTTGGTACTTGAAGTCGTACTTGTGACATTCTCTTGAGAGAGATGAGTGAGCCTTTCATAAATCTTCGAATTGAGTGCTAATTTCTTAAGTGAGCTTGGCAAACGGAAAGTAGAGGAGGAAGAGTTTGGAGTCCACCATGACCTACAACATAGAGCGAGAGTCCTTGATGAGTAAACTCAATTCTTGAAGCTCAAATGTCACATTTGAACTATATGTGCATGAATGTTTAACTTGTCGCCTTGTTGATAATACATGAGTAGTGTGGGTAATTGTTGGTCTCAACTAATGTGTAGATGGCTCACTTTCGACTTGCTCAAATGTCCCTTAACTTTTGGATGAGGGAACTAATCTATTTGCTTGAGTACAAGCAAAGACTTAAGTTTGGGAATTTGATAAGTGGGTATTATGACTACTTATTAGCGCCTTTTAGCTTTTGTTTTAGTCTAAAAAGTGAAATTGTGCAAAATCGCAAGAATGCTGGAAGTTGGGCTCCCGGGATGAAATCCGACTCAAAAAGGAGTAATACATGCACAAGGCAATCAAGGGCGCAGAAGCACACAATGTGCGGTCAAGAAATTGCAGACTACAGAATTCCATATGTGGCCGCAAACAAAGAAGGAAAATTTAGCACACACTTGCGCAACTTGCGGACCGCACATGAATTGTACGGCCACAAAGCGGGGCTAAGAGTTGAAGATTAGAGAGCGTGCAAAAAGATCAAGTCCATGAGTCTCTATAAATTGTGGACCGCACAAGAATTATGCTGTCGCAGACCTAATTGTGCGGACCGAAGAAGATTTTCTCGCGGCCCCAGTTCAAAAATATGCGACCGCAGAACTCCACTTCCTGCCAAGATGAAGAAATCTGCGGACCGCACATGGAATTGTGCGGCCGCAGAACCGCCCGAGTGGCATTTTTTCCGAGATTTTCAGCCTTGATAGACGAGTTTCAAAAATTAGGTTAAGTTTGAACATCTAAAGTCATTGTAGCCATTTCTCTTTGCTATTTTAGGAAGTTTTAGCTTATTTGAACATCTTATCATTAGATTTCATTACTTTAATCTTCTATTATGAGTTTTATTAGATTTTCTTCTTTATTTTCTTCAATACCCACTATGAGTAGCTAAATTTTCACTAGGGTTGTGACCCAACCCTAGTGTGTAAACCTTATGTGTGATTAATTTTATGCTTGTTTATGATTGAGTGTTTATTATTTAGCTTAGTTCATGCTTCAATTGTAGAATTGATGGTTGCAGACATTGATTCATGCATATTTGACTTAGTCTCTACTTGAGAAAGAGGGACCTAGTCCAGGATAACTTAGCTAATAAGGAATTGGGTCAATTGAGAGATTGATTAACCCAATTAAAAGGTTCAACCTAGAGATAGTAACAACCTGACTTGAGCTCTTATCAACAGTTTTGGTTGATACCCATTTGATCTTGAGAAAGACAAATTGGGCAAAACCACTATCTGACCGAGAGGTATTGAGTGGGTAATGTAGAGTTATGAGCTATAATACACCCCAATCAACAAAATAAGCATTAAAGTCTTTATCCCATTAGGCAAACACCCAGGTCATGGTCATAGCCCTAGGCTTTTTATCCATTTGAAAAAACCTTAAAAACAATTATCTCTAGTCTTGTGTCTTTAATTTGTAATCATTAGATTATCATTAGAAATAAAAACAAAAACCTTATTGTGGAAGTGCAATATAAATACTCCAATTGCTCATTTGAAAAATCTACTCCTAACTCCCATCTTAGCTCCCTGTGGATTCAACCCCGACTCTTAGTTGGGTTTCTATTATTGCATACGACTGTTTCATATCTCTATTGAGGTGTGCATTTGGACGTGATCAATAGCCCATAACACCAGACAGGTACCAGTTCAGATAGTAGTTCAGTTTCAGCACAATTTCAGCTTAACCTTCGGTTTAGTTCCAGATCAGTTGCTAGTTCAGACTCATGTTTAGCTTTCAGTTTATATTCAGATTTCCATCTTACAGTCATACTTTAGTATGCTTTACATATGCTTTCCACTCTACATAATTTGTACGTATCGTACTCACGTCCCTCCCAGGACACTGTGTTTCATACCGCGCAGGTAAAGATAGATCAGCATTTGAGCCACATCAGTAGGCCATCCACTAGTTGTTGGAGTCACTCCGCTTATTCCTGGAGTTACTTATCTTTTGGTATGTGTACAGTTAACTAGTTTGGGTATGACGCGGCCATGTTTCGTCCAGTACTTTTTCAGTTCAACACTCTTAGAGGCCTGTAGATATACACCTGTGCAGTTAGTATATTTCTATATGTCACTTGTTGTAGCCTTGTCAGCTTTCCAGATTGTACAATTCATATCAGCTATGCTTATGCTTGTTTAGTTTATCCGTTTATATTCATGATTACTAGATTATTAGCAAGTTTAATGATGATCGTCACTTAGTGTCGGTTATTCACCGCGGTGCTAGGCTGGGTCATGATAGGTTTTAATCCCTAGTGGAAAGGGTATATGTGTTGTAGGTTGTGCTCTGCTAGGATGTGGGTGATGATTGGTGATCTGTGGTGTAGAGAGTGGAGTAGAACTGGTAAATGATATCATTTATCTCCTATTGTCCCTCAATCAAGTTCCCTACCTCATCCTGTAGGGCCAGAATCTTGTTTTTTCTTCTCTTATTAAGGGTGGAGGTATGGAATAATCTAGTATTAGCATTCCCTTCCATAAGCTATTTTATCCTAGATTTGGTTTTCCAGAATTCCTCCTCACTATTCAGGATAGATGAGTATTACTCTAATAGATAACCCTCTAGGTTCTGGAGGAAGAAGATAAAAGGGTAAGCTCTAGATTTTTGGATGCCTCCTATCCTAGCCAAGATGTGCTTTTTCTTGTGGAAGATGTTGCCAAAAACTGTTCTATTCCAAGTGGAGACTTGAGCTTGGAACTGGGTAGTTCCCATTTTTAGACTACAACTCCCCTCATAAGCCTGCTAGACCACATTAGAGAAGGAGGGGGGGCTACAACCCATGGGTTCAAACCTAAAGGGTCTAGATGATGTGTTAAAGGGATTATGCCATAACTTGACTAACATTGGGCAGTGGTCAGAGTGGGTTCTAGGAAGGTGGCTTACTATAATAAAGGGATATTCCTGGATCCAAGTGTCATTTTCAAAATACTTATCTAGTCTCTCCATGATTAATCGGCTTCTATTTCTATACCTCATATTAGTCCAAGTATACTTACTTCCTTTAAAACCCAAGCCAATTAATTTACAATCGTTGATACACTACCAGAATAAGTTAGCTCTTGGGAAGAGATGCAATTTTCCCCCTGCTTGTCTCTGCCCCTTAGGACTACATTGAAGTCCCCTCCCACCAACCAACTCTCATTATAGTTATCAGGTATAGCTCTAAGTTGGTTCCAAAGGTTCCTCCTATTGGCATAGGTATTGCTAGCATAGACAATAGTAAAAAGCCAAGGGTTGGAAGAAGGGTTACCTTGACCATGACATTGATGCCCTAAGGAGTGGTGGAGACCTCATCAATCTTCAGAATGACATCCTTTCACATGATGATAATGCCTCTTGACAAACCCACTGTTGGGTTTTTAATTTTGCTAAAAAAGCCCAATTCCTGGATCAGGTGCTTATTTTTAGTCATCCTGGTCTCCAAGAGAACAAACATTGTAGGTTTGTATAGTTTGACCATTTCTGCACAATGTCTCTTAAATTCCCACAGTTGGCCCCCCTATCATTCCAGATGATGAAGTTCATTAATAGTTTGGGGTTGGTGGGTGACTTCCTCTTCAGGCATTTGGCTTTTTCATTCACTGATAGCCCCTTCTGATTCTCCTTTCCAGGTGGTTATCTGGTCCATTGCTGGGTTTAGTTTCACAGCTGAGTCTCCTGAGTCTTGTTCTGAGACTAGCCTTAGACTTACCCCGCAAATTACCATACTCCTTGGGCACAGTATGATAAGCATTTCTCCCTAGACCCTCTGAACTGTATTAGTTCCTCTTGTTGAAAAAGCATTGCTTTGATTTGGGCACTCCCAATTCTACTATCATTGCCTCCAGTTCTGTGTTGGATGCCTCTAGGTGCTCGTGGACATTTTTCGCCCTTGCCATCTGGGTTGTTTTTTATGGTGGGGTCATTGTCCATGCTGGTGTCCATGAGGAGAAGGGTGGGCTGGGAATCCCCTCTCCTAGGAAGATTAGTGGGAAGAAGGGGAGGGTGTGGCTTATCTACTCTATGAGTGTGCTCAGTTGGTTTATTGACAATGTCTGCTGGCTTAGGGCTACTTGGGCTTGCATCAGTGTACTCTAGCCAACCATAGTTGATGGCCATAGTTCAGCATCGCATGATTTATAATGGGGGTTTGGATGACCACTTTAATGGGCATTGATCCGATTGGGAAAGTTAAAGGGAATGAAGTCCCTTGTAGAGCCATCTCCAGCCATGAGGTTGGAATGTGGTCTAAGGGCAATGGTGCCGATGTCAGAAAAACATAGACCGGTTCCCCTCTTTGGTTCTACATTTGGGCATTAGTGGTCTGGTTGTTTGGGTTGTTCTCCGTTTTTGGTGTTTGGATTGACATTGAGGTTGCCTTCTCTTATCATGTCCTAGTTAGTCTTTAAATCATCTCCCCTTTTAGTTGGTTTCTATGCATGGAAATCCTCCATCATTTGAGATCTTTGGGAGGCGACGACGTTAGTCAAATCATCTGAAGATTTGATTTTCCTTGGATTTTGGCGCATGTGTGGCCCCCACCAATTGACTTATATTGAGGTGGATTGGTACCATTTTGGGATGGAATCGGGTGAGATATACTTACCCGATGTAGGTGCATTTTTTTGGTCTTTGGGTGCGTGTGTGACAGTTGATGCGTATGTGTTGTAAAGGAGTGTGTCTGGTGTGTGGTCTGTTTTGGGCACGGATTGTGGCACGTGTTCGATACATGGGCTACTTTCCAGTGGCCCAATTAGCCTTTGCTAACAATCCCGTTGGGAGTTGGACTATTGTGGCCCAGGTAAGTTATATTGGGCCTATTTAATTGGGCATGCCTGTTTCACAGTCCTTGTGCCCCCCTCCCCGATGTTCCCAAGAACGGCGAACTTACCTGAATTCGGTGCGTACATCCATCTTTTCGATCTAATGTCCGTTGCCCCCGGTTGCTTGTGCTCTTCTACCTTTCCCTTACGTCGTGCTCTCCGTGGGAGTTCCAAACTTCCCAATCCCATTCCTCCTACGCACATTGGATTGCCATCGATGGCCCTGCCTTCTCATGTGTCCCCAGTGACGACTGTTATAGGCATTTCCTGGAAAGGTGGATGGTTCGCCTACACCCTT
This sequence comes from Nicotiana attenuata, assembly GCF_001879085.1. Lineage (NCBI taxonomy): Eukaryota > Viridiplantae > Streptophyta > Magnoliopsida > Solanales > Solanaceae > Nicotiana > Nicotiana attenuata. Next base: position 32,116,809 of record NC_031989.1, read on the forward strand.
TGCACAATATGCCTTCCCTCTCATACTAGTTATTGTCCGTGTTCTCCAATTATCACAGCGGTTTGGAGGGGTACCTCAATAGGAACTTGGATACAGATCTATGCATATCTACCTCTTAGGATGGCAGAGGTGTACGTATCTATCTTCAATAGTTTGCCTATCCTCTTCCCCACCTTTTCTAGAATTTTTCCGTCATAGCATTCAGTAGGCAATTGAGGTAGCCAAATCCAAATGGTCGTGGCTCCCAGTTTGTGACTGAAAGAAAGTGTCCCATGATGAACCATAGACCTCCATGTAATACATTCATCATGTTCTTCTCTTTCTCAAATTTGATGATGAAAAAATTCCAGCCCAGATCTATGAGAATCGGCTGTTCATTAGGGTTCCATAGTTGTCGCCACTTGAATTTTAGGATATGGTGCAGGATTTTTTTTCCAAAGACCTTAATGGTATTTGAGAATCTCCAAGGATGGTAGATTCTCATTTTTTGCTCCTGACTTAGGATGATAGGCTTGAAAATTTCCTTTATCATAGTTAATTCAGGCATTGCTTCTGTTTAGTGGTACTGGGGATGATACACACTTGACTTTGTCAAATTTTTTTCCGATAGGATTTCCTTGAAGGTATTCTTTTTCTGTGTTGTTTCAATTTCCATCGGTGATGAGCTAATGTCCGGCGGGTCGGAGGGTTTCAGTAGCGGTGGTGCTCTTGGATCTTGGGCAGGGGGTAGGGATGGGGTTATCTTAGGGGGATGAAAAATAATTGTAGAGAGAAAAAATCAATAACGTCTCTTACAAAGTCAAGCTCTTTAACTTTCGACGAGTATAATAATATTTTGAGCTAACATTTATAGTTCTTATATTTTATCTTCTTCTTCTATTTTTTTAGCTTAAATATTCAAGTTGTTATGATTTCTAAGTGTACAACAACAACAACAATAACATATTCAATATAATCTCACATAGTGGGGTCTGGGGAGGGTAGTGTGTATGCAGACCTTACCCCTACCTTGTGGAGGTAGAGAGGCTGTTTCCAATAGACCCTCGGCTCAGGCAATCATAGGTACCACAATAATAACAAGAAAACAAGACGGGACAACACTGAAAAACCATGTAAAAGAAGCATACATAAAAAGACAGTAAGATGATCGAAATGCAAAAAAAAAGGTATTCAAATAAGCCTACTACCAACCAAATGCGAGAGTACGTACCAACACTACCGGTATGAATAATCTAGATTACCTAACCTACTATGCTAATCTTCGACCTCCACACCTTTCTATCACGGGTCCTAATCTAAGTGTAATCTTTTTATTTTTATTTTTGTAAATATAATAATGATTCAAAAACCATCCATATTCAAAATAATATACATTTTTTCAATTTTATACTTATATGGGTTACACGCGCAAGCCAGGGACACCCGCTACAAATGAAAGAGTACACCCGCTACAACCTTTGGTTGTACAAGGATTTCTATTTCATATCCAACCCGGGGTTACTGTGAGCTCATTACGTGACCGATCGTATTCAGAAGAAATCAGAAGGCTTTTCTTTGCACCCTTTGTAATATCGGTTTTTGACAAGCAGTTTTCTTGATGTAAGAGAGGTGGACACTACACCACCCAAGCAACTCTCTATTCTCTCTCTCACTCTAGAAATCCTTTGTCCAGGTACCTTTTTCTATAGCTTCCTTACTTCAATTTTGGGTTTCTTTTTGTTAGCGGTGGACAAAAGTTTAAATCCTTATCTGTCTTTTTATTGTTTTATAGTGGAAAAAGTCTGATTCATGTTTGAGTTAAATATTACTGCTGTTAATTTTGAACTGGGGTTTGCTTGTTTTTGTGTCCTTTCTTGTTTTTTGTGGGTTTTTCCCCTTCTTTCCAGCTGCAAAGTCGCTTGCTTTCCTTATTACTTTATTGTTTCTATGTATTTTTAATTTTGAAGGTGGAAGATTTGATGCTATAGATCTTGCCTGGTAACATGTTCTTAAGTTTTTCTTTTAAAGTCTACGTTAAAGTAGAATTACAAATTGTTTGCCCTCGGACCCTTGTTTTAGTGAGGTAAAAAATTATGGAGTAGCTGTGGAGGTGAAAGTTGATATATGCTAGTAAAAATCCCCTTTCAGGTTTTCTCTTTTCTTGTTAATTTAGGGAAAGAAAGAAAAATTGAAGCTTTAAGGATTTTAATTTGTCATTTACCAAGTAAAACACTCAATTAATGCAGCTGGATTAGGACTGTGTATAAATGTATGTAGATTTCGATGGCTTCAATGCAAGATATGGTGGAGCAGGCCCTGCTGATCACAAATGTTGTTGAATGACATGCTTTGACTTAACTAACTTGGCGGGCTGACGTCAGGATGGATTTTATAATATTTCGCCTGCGGTCCTGCTGCCATTAGGATTGAAACATCAATGTAGGTTTGAGTCCGAGCCAATATGCATTTTCCACCTGCTCTGGGCTGAAATTGATTTGCATGGCATATACTTTAGTGTGGTCTTTGATCTCTTATAGGGGCTATGGATACAGTATCGAGGCTTTTCTTTGTTTAGATAATTTCAGGATGATCTAATTTCTAGTGATATTCATCACCAAAGAAAGAAGATGATTTGAGTTCTGGTGATTTTAAGGGCACACCAATTGGTTGCTGATTTGCTTTATTCTATTTATCTTTTCTGCCGTCTTTATCTGTCTATCTACCGATCTAATGTCTTAACTTATCCATGAAATAAATTTACTTTTTCTGTAACTATTGTGCTTAAATTCCTCGCAAGTTCTTACTTTCATTTTCAGTAAGGTGGATATACCAACTAGAGATAAAGTTTCTCCATCTTGTTCATTAACTTGGTGCGATTGGTATTCCTCCACCAAATGATACTTTTAATCAGTTCTCAAAAATTGCCTATTTACTGTACGTGTTGCATGTAAAATTTCCCACTTTTTTTGTTTTGGTGTGTAGCAGACTGACGCTGTCTGAGTCTGTTTGTTCTGTGTCTGAAGCAGGCATAAAGTTGAATCATTATGTTTGGACGGGCCCCAAGGAGGAGTGACAACTCCAAGTACTATGAGGTTCTTGGTGTATCAAAAAGTGCCAGTCAAGATGAACTTAAGAAGGCATATAGGAAAGCTGCTATAAGAAATCACCCTGACAAGGGTGGTGACCCTGAGAAAGTAAGTTCATATCCTACATATGCAAGTAGAATCCTCTGCTTATTGCTGTTACAGATATTTCATGTCAATACCAATGGAACCTTTTGATTCTGATCATCTGCATGTTTTTTTTTTGGTTGAGATTTGATAATGGTGGTGTACGAGCCAGCTTGCGCGCACTCTGCATGCTTTTTAAGGCAGTTTCCCCTCAAGCCGTCAATAAAATCGAGCTAGTAATGTATCATGAGAGTACACTGACACATAGGTCTTTATTTTACGCCCTTTTGATTATGATGCGTCATGAATGTATGAACGTGCCAATATGTGATCGAAGAAGCGCCAAGTGGAAGGGAGCATTTCTGGTCTTTTGCGTCTTGTCTTATACTTATGTCCGTTTTCTATCTTCTCAGTTCAAGGAGTTGGCTCAGGCATATGAAGTTCTAAGTGATCCAGAGAAGAGAGAAACTTATGATCAGTACGGTGAAGATGCCCTTAAAGAAGGAATGGGAAGCAATGGTGGCGGTGTTCACGATCACTTTGACATATTTGAATCATTCTTTGGTGGTGGGTCCTTCGGGGGTAAGAAATCTCTCTCTCTCTCTCTCTCTCTCTCTCTCTCTCTCTCTCTCTCTCTCTCTCTCTCTGATGGTAGATAGAAAGAGCCACCTGCTTGGGAGTTGACTCCCTTTTATATATTTTGTATTCTGTTGGATGGCATATTTATTTGGCCTTGGTTGTTTCAGGCGGCGGCAGCCGCTTCAGAGCTAGCAGACAGAAACAAGGTGAAGATGTAGTGCATACCCTTAGGGTTTCTCTGGAAGACTTGTATAATGGAACCACAAAGAAGCTCTCTCTTTCCCGAAATAGATTGTGTTCCAAGTGTAACGGGTATTTTCTCTCTCTGATTATTCTGAACTTATCTTTTGCCGATGGTCATATATTGCTTAGATGACCCAGAATTCAACGTAGTATTGAGCTGAATGATGAGATTTCTCTTTTGAATGCGAATTGTTCTCATTAAGGCTGAGAATCTATGCTGAGTTTCTTTCACTTGGCCTGTGTGTGATTATTTGAAGGAACTGGGTGACCAAGATTCCAGAAAATGTGTGTGCGTGTAGTTATAATGACATTTGTTTAAACTAGAATTGATGGAGGAGTGTGAGCATTTATACTTCTTTCTGTCGGATGAATTTTCAATTAAATGATAATCTTCCTTTCCTTTTTCTTATCTTGTTGTTTTTGAAGCTATATTAGGTCAAAAGATCGCACAGAACTATTTAGGTTATTTTTTGTGCCTAGTAAACTAGGATTTTATAGATACGTTCTTTGAAGTGAATTCTGTACATCGTCTCGAGCCCAATCAAAAGTCTGCGGCAGATTGTTTTTAAGTGTTACAGAGAAATACAAATGCAAGATTTGATTAGGCTGCAATTATGACTTGTATATGAGTCCAACTACGACACTAGTTAACTACACTTGCACACATATCTAACAACTGAGCATAGATACTTTATTATTTTTTCCACTTCAGCCACTTGTTTCAATCCACAAACTTGACACTATTTCTAACTTCCTGCTTTTTTGCTCTCTGGTGCTTAATAGTAGCTTTCTTTTAAAAATTCCTTCTAATTATTTGTTCTGCTTGTTGCCTATTTCCTTTGATTTGTTTTCTATTTTGGGCCTTTCGAAGAAAATGACCTCCTTCCTGGAATGACCAAGTCGACATTAAAATTTTGAATTAGTCTGTAATAATTACTTTATATGATTTAAACTCTGATGTGACATATTTATGCCCCTTTACATCTTCCAACCATTATGGTAACAGATATCTAGGAACACAAAAAATAATTACTCATTAAAACCATCTTCTCTGAACTCAGTGGAAGTCAACAAAGCTCTAAAGAGATTGCATTGAGGAAGTAATGAATGAATTCTCATGATAAAGTAGAATCTCCTTATCCCTTTGTTTAGCCAAGTTCTATTTCGGAAAGTGATAAAGACTTCACAACTGGATTTAGATCTCTAGTATCAGAACTATTTTTCCTAAAGCACTTTGAATTAATTAGGATATTTTTGTTATCTTCATTGATCAAGTAGCTTGAATTTGATGGATAGATTTGTCCGGTAACTGTACTGGTGGGAGGTGGCAGATGTGGACGCCCTTACTAAACTGTTGTACTTCATCTTAAACACTTTTTAAAAGCGGTGCACCAGGAGGTATCTTGTGGATTAGTCGAGGTGCGCTCAATTTTATTTGGATATTACCATTATCAAAAAAAAAAAAGGATTGAATCTTATTTTTGTGAGGTTGAAACTTCTGAAAGCGCTCTTATATTATTTAGTAAATGGAGCTTTTGTATACAGATTTTATTGTAATTCCTCTTTGAGCTCTGTCTCTCTGCTTTTGAAAAGTTGTGTGTATCCATGCTGCTAGTGTCCATGGGTGCTCCTTTATTTACTTTCATCTTCAATTTTATTTGATTCAATATGGATTCAGTATCAGTTCTGATGTTGTGGTGTACCTAGAATCAATTAGGATGCCTGAGAATACATTTTTCTAATTTTAAATAGTGCTCCTCTTTTCTTAGGCTGTATGGGGTAGGTGCTGATGTGGGTGTTGGTTGCTGTTCTCAATTAACAGAGAAATGTAAGATAACAGTTTCAACCTTTCAAAACAGAAAAAAATGTGTTTTATTATTGATGTATTAAAAAAGAATCTTTTTTTAGTAGTTAATGATAAAAAGGCCTGGGAGAATTGTTGGAAACAAATTCAATGCTTCAGAGTGAAGTTTGTTGTGCATTTAGTCGTTTTCTAAAATTTATATGTAAGTTGAACTGACAGACCAGATAGTACTTTTTGCCTATTTGGAGGTTATTTTAAGGTGTAGTAATTTGTCGGATTTCATGTGCGTTGACTTAATTTTTCTACATATTTGTGAGTTGGGTAGTATTCCATTGTGTTATCAGGAAAGGTTCAAAGAGTGGAGCATCTGGGAGATGTTATGGATGTCAAGGTACTGGAATGCGTGTCACAACAAGACAGATTGCTCCTGGAATGATCCAACAGATGCAACATGTTTGTCCTGAATGCCGAGGCTCAGGTAGTTAATGAAAATATAATGGTTATTCCGATATTCTTTGTGTTCCATGTTGAAAGAAGAGAAAAGTTGCTGGCGTCCCCTCTTCACCTATCCACAAGAAGAGAAAGAAAAAGATAGAAAAGCGTTGGTAAATCCTCAAAATTTAATGTGTTGACACAGGAGAGGTTATCAGTGAGAGGGACAGGTGCTCACAGTGCAAAGGAAACAAAGTTTCACAAGAAAAGAAGGTGCTGGAAGTAAATGTAGAGAAAGGAATGCAACATAACCAGAAGATAGTTTTCGAAGGGGAAGCAGATGAAGCTGTAAGTGTAGTTTGCCTTCTCTTTCTGTTCTTTTTACATGTTAAATTTGTTTCAAGATTTGTTGGCAAAATTTGCAGAGAGAAACTCTAGTTCTTCTGTCTTAGTCTAGTCTATTTGAATCATGAATAAAGTCAGTGCAGTGCTTTTTAAGTGGAGTATATCACCTCCTAAAATAATATATCAAGCTATTTGCTTCCCCTTTCCATTGTTTGCATTGGTCATTTCACTTTGACAGATGACTTGTCTGTTCTCATATTTTAGTCTTATTGTTGTTCTGCAGCCTGATACCATCACTGGAGATATTGTCTTTGTTCTACAACAGAAGGACCACCCAAAGTTCAAGCGGAAGTTTGATGATCTTTATATAGAACACACACTTACTTTGACTGAAGCTCTTTGTGGCTTTCAGTTCGTCCTCACTCATCTTGATGGGAGGCAGCTTTTAATCAAATCAAACCCTGGAGAAGTCATAAAACCTGGTAAGCACCTTCTTCCTTTGTGCTGTTTGTGCGGTGCTTCCCGTGTGTTGTCATGTCAGGTATTGCAAAGCATATATATTTTTCTAATTGTGGTGGTATCCGAGCCAACTTGCGGGCACCTCGACTATCGACCTGGTACCTCCTACCAATACGGTTCCCGGTAACCAGCCAAGATTTAGGCGAATGAGAAGAAATCACCTAACATTTCGTCTCTTGTGGAATTTGAACCCTAGTCGTCCCCGCCATGGTTTTCACCTACTTCATTGATCACTAGGCTACTGCACAGGGGATATAACCATCCTGTTGTCTTTTGCAGATCAATACAAGGCAATAAATGATGAAGGCATGCCCAGTTACGGCAGGCCTTTCATTAAGGGTCGGCTTTATATCCATTTCAATGTGGATTTTCCAGAATCAGGGGTTCTTTCCCCTGAGGCATGCCGCGGCATACAGACTATTCTGCCGGCAAGACCAGGGAAGAGCTCGTCGGAAATGGAGTTGGATGAATGTGAAGAAACTACTATGCACAATGTCAACATCGAGGAAGAAATGAGGCGCAAGGAGCAGCAACGACAGCAAGAGGCTTATGACTCGGAAGATGATGAGCCAAACGTGCATCGTGTGGCCTGTAACCAGCAATAGGTTTGTAAGATGCTTGTTCTTTTGTTCGTATCCCAAGTAATTTTTGGCTATGTTTTTGCAGCAAAGGCCACTGACAATTTGCTTTAGGGATAATTATAAAGGAATTAGGCTTCCTTAGTTATGTTTTATGGTTTTTGTTAATGGCATTTTGATAGTCCTACATGTCATTGCTCACTTGGATTTGTGAACTTACACTATATCCCACCATCCTTCTATAGCAACTAGTACATGAAGTTGAAGTAATACTTAGATGAGAAATCATCTGTGTACCTTTTAAATCCATAGTGTGATTAACCTCAGAGAATCAGAGACCGAGGATTTGCTGTTGCGATCGGTGACTGTTGCCTTTTTCTTTTTTAGTTATTAATTTCCATTATAAATATTTTTCTTTATGAGGTGCAATTCATGGAGGTTTCTATTGTATTATCCTCTATTTTAAAAGGCAGAATTGGGACTCGCCCCGGGGCGGAGCACTCGTAAAACACCCCTGGGCTTAGTTCCGTGAGACTTATGCCTCGGCCACCGGGGCTTACGCCCGGTACTGGGTTCGCCTAATAGAACTTTATGCAATTGTATGTAACTAACCTTGTAAATCCTCAAATTTTTTTAACAAATCATTGACTATTCAAAATTACTTTTTTCTTAATCATAGATCATTAAGTTGAGAGTATGTTATGTCATAATTAAAATAAAAATTATTGCACGTTATCCACTAAGATTGCTATGATAGTAAATTTTAAATAAATCTTTCATTTCAAAAGTATTTATTTATAAACTTTTGTTATGTCTTTACTATATAATAGTCCATAATTGTTTTTATAATTATTTTTTAAATATTATCTTTTTCACGTTTACGAGATACAATACTTATTAATTTAATATCTCAGTATTAGCTAGTAACTATTTACAAATAATTAGTTATCATGATATTGTATGGTGAATTATAGTTTATTAACTGCTGTAACTTAAAAATAAATGATGCTAGAGAATCATATTTAAATTGTGAATTATGTTTTTACATAAATTCTCTTTCAAATAGAAAGCATATTAAATAAAAGGAGTATTTTAAGTAAAATATTAAATCATTCTTTCAAGATTTATTACTCCTTAAGAGATACATATAAGATTCCATATCGAATACATTACTTTTGATGTTTGAGCTGTAACGGCATTGCAACTAATTTGCATATTATGATATATGTCATACTTTTCGTATTATTCATAGTCGAATTATAATTTGTAAATATTTTAAATAGATTATTTGTTATAATTTTGTGATTTTTGATGTAATTTTTATAATTATATTTTATTTTATACTATCTTATAATTCTTGAAACTAGTAAAATTTAAAGATCCGTGGGACTTACGCCCTATGTCTCAGGGCTTACGCCTCACCTCGTCAGAGGTAAAACGCCTCGCCTCATGCCCCGCCTTTTAAACTATTATCACATTACTGTAATGTAGCAAGGTACCAATGTAACAAGGGATAGTTGAAGGGTACTCCATCTGTTCTACTCCATTTATATAACACTATTTTTGTTTTGTGATATCTTAGAGTGAATGACATTATTCTGTTTCTAAACAACTTCAAAATTTTAAACAATTCAAATTTTAGCATTTGAGGTGATTTTTTTGCTTTGCTAACTCTATTTCTAATAATTATTCAAATATTTTTTCCAGTACCACTTATATCATATTACAGGCTAGAGATTGACGAGTTTTGTAGACTGCAAAAGAACTGCTTATTTGTTTACGTAATTTACTTTCATATAAGAAAAATATCCTACTACGATTATTATTTCATGCTAATAAAAAAATAAAAAATGTTGTGGGGAAGGAAGAACATGCCAGCTATAGCACACAACAGGAATGCCACAAGATAATTGGCAAATAGTTCTAAGCCTAGGGCTTTGTTCGTACAAATGTGAGAGGGAAAACAAATGATCTTGATTCATCTAAATGTCAACTTCAATTTAAAGAACCAATTATTGGTGCATTCAACACTTTGCTGTAAAGAAATTTATGACAATTAAAGCCCTTTTTGCTGCTACTATTTAGCAGGCAAAGTGGACCACTTCATATTAATACAACATATCGAATTGTTTAGCTCATTAAATTCAAGAAAATAATTGATGTAGCTTTCTGGAAAAAAAATAGAAAGGTGCATGTATATTGTAGATGCTACATAATTTAACCAATCGAGAGCTTCTTTTAAGGAGACTACGTACATTTGTGGCCATTGGTGGTGTTGGGTTTTTAAGTATATTAATGCTTAAAAGAGGGTGAATGGGAAATGGAGGGAAAAATGAAATATTTGAGTTTCATTTGAGATTCCCTCCTTGATGAAGGGACATTGTCCCATATTGGAAGAGGAAGAGGTTTTTAATGGGTATATAAGCAATTGCTCTTCTGCTAGCTCTTAAAGAGTTGAGAAGAAGGCAAGCCTCGCGCCGCCGTCGTCGTCGCTTGGCGCGGCTTCGGCTTCGGATTCCTCTTTATTGTTGAGTAAATAGCCATTTATGTTATGGCATTTATACTATGGCCGTTTTGCATAAACAACCATTCTGAATAGTTGCACCTTTTCAGATTTCAGCCCAACATTGGCTATAAATACAAGTCCATTCTCTATGATTTTCCATACGATTTTCTAAGTTTCTCCACCTTCTTCTGCATTGTTTTAACTTCAAGGAAAGCAACAGTAAGTATGATTTGCTACCGAACTTTGTGTTCGCTGAAACACTAGGTTAGAAGTACCACTACACCAGTGTGTAACTCGTTCTATAATGGGAGGAAATAATAGGGTACTGGGAGGGGATTAAATTTCTTAAGGAAACACTGTGAATTCAGTGGGCTCAAATTAATTTGTGTTTCGTTTATATTTCTGTTTATGTTATTTTATTTTCTCCAGAATTATTTTACAAATAAAGTTTACTAACAAGCTTAAAGAATTTAATTATTTTCTACATTTGTGTTATATTCACTGTTCTGGAGATTAAAACCTTTGTGGTTTTCTACTCCGTTGGAGATTAAAATCTACGTGATTTTAACGTGTGCTTGTGTCATTCTTTTACAGAAATGACTAATGATAATGGAAACCAAGCTGTTCCAACGGTGACTGCCAATGCATCGACAAGCCGAACACCAGCGTTGGCACCGGCGGAAAAACCCGGCCTTGATTTCAAGCGGTGGCAGCAGAAGATGTTCTTCTACTTGACTACTTTAAGTCTACAGAAGTTCATCAAGGAAGATGTTCCTGTTCTGCCTGATGAAACTCCAGAGAATGAACACTTTCTTGTGATTGAGGCGTGGAAGCATTCTGATTTTTTGTGCAAGAATTATATTCTTAGCGAACTGGAGGACGATTTGTATAACGTCTATAGTGGCGTGGAGACGTCAAAAAGTATGTGGTCTGCGCTT
>NC_031989.1:32127926-32156687 GCF_001879085.1 Nicotiana attenuata
ATAAATGCTACTAAGCGTATGCTAACTAGCAAGTTTGATATGAAAGACTTGGGAGTTGCTGATTTAATTCTGGGAATTAAGATCCATAAGACTTCTCAAGGTCTAGCATTGTCACAATCTCATTATATTAAGACAGTACTTGAAAAATTCAAGCACTTGGGCTTTAAAGTTGCAAAGACTCCAATTGATGTGAATCTTGCATTAGCAAAGAACAAAGGCCAGAGCATATCACAATTGGATTATGCTCGTGTGTTGGGTTGCTTAATGTACATCATGAATTGTACACGACCAGAGATATAGCTGTGCTATAGTAAATTGAGTCGATATACGAGCAATCCAGGCCAATCTCATTGGATGGCCATGAAACGAGTTTTGGGGTATTTAGTACATACCCAGGACTTTGCTTTGCACTACAATAAATATCCTGCGGTCATTGAGGGATACTGTGATGCAAATTGGATCACCGGATCAACTGATTCCAAGTCCACAAGTGGATATGTATTCACTATTGGTGGAGGAGCGGTATCTTGGAAGTCATCCAAACAAACTTGTATTGCCCGATCTACAATGGAGGCTGAGTTCATAGCCTTGGATAAAGCCGGTGAAGAAGCTGAATGGCTCCGGAATTTCTTGGAAGATATTCCATTTTGGCCCAAACCGTTGGCACCAATATGCATACATTGTGATAGTCAAGCGGCAATTGGAAGGGCTGGGAGCGTTATGTATAACGGTAAGTCTCGCCATATACGACGAAGACATAAAACCGTTAGACAATTACTCTCTAGAGGAATTATCACGATTGACTATGTAAAGTCAAGTGATGATGTGTCGGATCCACTTACAAAAAGGCCTAACTAGAGAGGTAGTTGAGAAATCATCAAGGGGGAAGTGGGACGTATGGCGTAGAGAACAAGTCATAGTGGCGGTAACTCTACCTAAAAGACTGGAGATCCCAAGATCTAGGTTCAAGGAGATCAAACAAAGTCATTAATGACGGTTCAACATTGTCAACTAAACTTTTGGTCCATTCTCGTGATGAGACAATGTTCAGTACCAAGGATAAGAATTAAGGCTTTTTAATGATTTCTAAATTTGATACGGGGTATATCAAATAGTTTATCTACGGGATGACACGTTTAGGAATCACCTATGTAAGTGTGAAGTGTTAGCCGCTTCAAGGAGAATTTTGCAAGGCCAGTTCTCTATGCACTTATGAAACCAGGCGTTGTTCATGGCTGAAACGAACACAACAATGAGAACCAAAGACGGTTAAGGGTTGGTTGTGTGACTTATGGTTGTCTAGGTATACACCGAAGTTCGACGTTTCAAAGATATCAAATCTACCGATTGATCGAGTATATCCGACATAAGTTCACTACGGAAAGTTCAAAGGGAAACCTACTTATCCATATGCAATTAATCCTTGCTTGCGAATCACACAGTTTTTCATGCATATTTTCGTGATATAGCCATTCCATTCATGTGGGGGGTTTTAGGATTTTTAAGTATATTAATGCTTAAAAGAGGGTGAATTGGAAATGGAGGGAAAAATAAAATATTTGAGTTTCATTTGAGATTCCCTCCTTGATGAAGGGACATTGTCCCATATTAGAAGGGAAGAGGTTTTAAATTGGTATATAAGCAATTGCTCTTCTTCTAGCTCTTAAAGAGTTGAGAAGAAGGCAAGCAACGCGCCGTCGTCGTCGTCGCTCGCTCGGCTCGGCTTCGGCTTCGAATTTGGATTGACTGATTAATTTTTTGGACCAAATTTGTTTGTTAATAGTAAATGTTAACAGAAATGTTATTAAATATCCGTTTTAATAACAAAATATTAATATTAAATCCAAGAATATTAATATTAAAATCCAATCGTTTCCATTTTTTCGTTTTCTGTTTTTGTAACAGAAAATTAACTACCCTCTTCAATTTTCCCTCTTTATTGTTGAGTAAATAGCCATTTATGTTTGGTCAAATTGATTGATTAATTTTTTGGACCAAATTTGTTTGTTAATAGTAAATATTAACAGAAATGTTATTAAATATCCGTTTTAATAATAAAATATTAATATTAAATCCAAGAATATTAATAATAAAATCCAACTGTTTCCATTTATCCGTTTTCTGTTTTTGTAACAGAAAATTAACTACCCTCTTCAATTTTCCCTCTTTATTGTTGAGTAAATAGCCATTTATGTTATGGCCGTTTTGCATAAACAGCCTTTCTAAAGAGTTGCACCTCTTCAGATTTCAGCCCAACATTGGCTATAAATACAAGTCCATTCTCTCAGATTTTTCGTATGATTTTCTGAGTTTCTCCACCTTCTTTTGCATTGTTTTAACTTCAAGAAAGCAACAGTAAGTGTGATTTGCTACTAGTGTGTAATTCGTTCTATCCTGGGAGGAAATAATCCATAACCTTGGGTACTAGGAGGGGATTAAATTCCTTAAGGAAACACTGTGAATTCAGTGGGCTCGGATTAATTTGTGTTTCGTTTATATTTCTATTTATGTTATTTTATTTTCTCCAAAATTATTTCACAAATACAGGAGCTGCATTTTTTCATCTATTTCATAGAGTATGATTGCACCCATTATTTTACGCTCTACGTACTAAATATATGTGATACAATAATTTTAAGATACTGTATCTCTTTTAACATCAAGGAATTCCATTAATAACTAGTCGATTTTATCCTTTAGAACAACCCTATCGATAGCTTGCTTAGTACAAAAAAACACATCTCACCTTAGTTTAGGTGTGCAAGTTACAAATTTTGCTAAAAAAGTTTATTTTTTTATTAAGCCTTTTTCTCTAAGTTCCACACCCCTTTCCCTTTCCTTTTCAAATAGTTTTTTTTACAATCCAATCATCTGCTAATTAAGTGGCAAACTTTTTGAAGAAGTCGTATCATAACGTGCACCATTTGTTTTGAGTCTGAAATGATGTATCTATTTTGAATCACTATTAATTGTTGCAAAAAGGGATGGATCATTTACATTCTTTCCCCAAACATTTAAAAGTGCATCTTTCCTAATGCCAAACAGCTCCTAACACTATAAATGATCATCATTTCTGGAAATATATATATATATATATATAAGTAGATTTTTTTGAAAGTTTCTGAATTCTAGAGAATCATCATCAGCTCATAGAAAACAATTTTGAAGGAGTTTCCAAACGAAAACATTATCTTTTTGGAAAAGTAATTTTTTATTTCTAAGATATTTGACGTTTTATAAAAACAAGAAGTGATTAGTTATACTTTTCTCCAAAAGTTTTAATTCTAATTTTGATTGTATTTCACTACTCTAGACGATCTTATTATTTAAATAATTGAGATGTTTAAGGAGAGATAAATAATGTAGTTTAAACAAATGCAATTATGATTAATTAAAGTTATTTAATGCCTGCCTTACGGTTGATCTGAGGGCATGCAAATTCTACAATGAGAAGAAGAAACTGATTGGATGACACATTATAAATGGAAAAAAGATTTGTACGCACACATTATAAATGGATACAATTTCAACTGAGACATCTGAATCATTAAGCTACCTTTGAAGTAATAAATCGTTTAGGTTAAATGCATACCTCATGTTTTTGCAAGTTATTTAATTACAACTTAACCACTTTTTCCTGTTAATTAATTTTTGAAGCGACTACTCATATAACAATTTGGTTAAGATGTCATTTCATTGTAAATTGGGAGATGCACAAAGCATAAACCGCCAAGCACTATGGTTCCAGAAAATTATATAAAAAGTGCACGAGAGAAATTAATAATTTGTATATATTTAATAAATTTCTTAAGATAAATATAAAATTTGGACTAAAATTATTGGGTATGGCCAAACTCGAAGGACCGGCTAGCTAGCACTTGTATTGTCTTCAACCAATTTAAACGTTCTACTAGAAATATGATTATGGCAAACATAGACATTAGCAAAGAATCTTTTATTATTCTTACCCCTTCCCCACCCTCCACCGTCACCCCAATTTTTATTTTATTTTTCTTGGAAAAATGAAACCCCAAAAGAAAAAGAAAAAAGAAAAAAAAGTTCATGACGGCATAATTATGTGTGCGTGCGTATGTCTTGTCTCTTAATGTCGTGTTTCATGTTTTCTAATTAGCTGCTAGAATTTGCCAGTGTTTATTTGTCGTTACATATCACTTCTGATTTGATGCATTTTTTAACTTGCTTGACGACTTGACTCATAATTTTTTGTATCTTTTGCCTATTGGCAGCTGTCACTATGAAGTAGGGGTGTCAAATGGGCGCGTTAAATCGTTTTAAAGCGGATCAAAACGGATTGAGTCAATAATTGGCGGGTCAAATCATCCGTCCAAATGTTACTTGGGCCAAGATGGATCGGGTTACATGGGCTAAAATTAGGGTGATAGCCCAACCCGCCCAACTCTTATCAATCTTTAGTTAGTATTTGTTGTATTCTTATGAATGGTATAATTACTAAATAAGACTTTTATCTTTTGTTATAGTCATATATAACATATCAAACAAAAAAATAAATTTATTTCTTAGATATTTTTGCAAAGTTACGCATGGATCAATTTGGTTAAAAAATCAACCCAACTTCAAATGGGTTGAGATGGGTTGGGTTAAGATGGATTGAGTTTAATAAATGAACGGATCAATAACCAGCCCAATCTTGAACGAATTTGACGGGTCATTTGGGCGTGAGCCAAATTTCACAGCTCTACTATATATGAAGGTTTGATTATACTACATTAATGTCCACGAGTGCTTCTTTTTTTTTTTTTCGCTCATGTATTCTTTATGGAATAAAGTAAGAAGAAAATAATATATAGTCGTCGGTCTCACAAAAATAGTGCTTGGTAATTCTGAATAACTTGTACCCATAAAAGAATATTACTGTCGGCTTGGCTTAGTATGCGGGCTAACCAGTTTTCGGATTGGTCATTCAAAAATTGTCAGCGTTTACAAAGTCATTGAAAAATAACTACTATTTTGCTGCAACACGGAAAGTTCCAGCATAATATACTGGAGATCGGTGCACCTGTGTACGAACTTCCAGCATATTATGCTGGAACTCCAACACGCGAAAAGTTCTAGTATTATATACTGGAACTCCAGTATATTATAATGGAGTTTCAGTATATTATACTGGAATTCCAGTATATTATACTGGAGTATTTTTCCGGATTTTGAACAGTATTTTCGTTCAGATTTATCTTTACATGAAAAGTGGCTAAATTTCGGTTACTTTTGAAACTGTGGCTATTTTTAAATGACCACTTGTAAATCTCGCTATTTTTGAATTTCACGAGTTAAATTTGATAATGACTTTTCAAAGTAGTGTTTCACAAGAACTAGTATAAATTAAGAAACTTGAGCTAACGTAATATCTAACAATAGATAAATAAATATCAGAACAAAAGGAATTTAGGTAAGCATGTCTGTTAAAACCTATATTTAGAAGAAAGAAAAATGAGTAAGAAAATATTTGTACATATTAAGCATGAAGAATATAATGATGTGGCAAAGGTAGTGTGTTCATATATAGGTAATACCTAACTGCATTAGTAGGTCAACTACTCCACATTCTTGTAACTAAGACTCTTCTTAATAAATTATTTGATGAGATTGAGATGACACAGTAGGGCTCACTAGTGCTAAAAAACTCATCAAGAAACTTCTTTAGCTAAATAAGACATTTTAAACTCTGTTATATATTTAATCAAAAGGCTGCTCTACACTGTATAGAATACTAAGGAAGAGGACAAGCAAAAAAATTAGAAAGAACAAAGAAAAGAGAAAAAAGAAAAGAAGATTGTGAGAAAGTGCACTCTTTTAATTTCCTATAATAATTTTGTTGGTTAAATTAAAGGTCATTGCCTTACTTGGATAAGGTTATAAGTAGGGGTGTTCATGGTTCGATTCGGTTCGGTTTTTCTCTAAAAAGAAACCAAATCAAGTAGGTCGGTTTTTCAAATATTAGAACCAAACCAAACCAATTAAGTCGGTTTTTTCTCGATTCGATTTATGTCGGGTTTTGTCGGTTTTTCGGTTTTTTCGGTTATTTGTCGGTTTTTTCTTAAATATAAGACATACACTACCAAACACATATTCCGGCGACCACATTTTCAACGTAACACTATCAAATCAATTGCCCTTTGAGAAATCTATTATTTACCAAGATATATTGATGATAACTGAATCAAATAGTAATGAATAATTTAAGGACTCAATTAAAAATATATTATTTTTAACACGAAATGGATTCATACACTTAACAAAAGAAAACTACCAATTAAAAGTGTATGAATTTTTTAAAGAACTATACAAAAATATACATATATATAGGTGTAATAATAAATTTGAAATAGCTACTCCTATATGCGGTTTGGTTCGTTTTTTTTCAGTTTTTTTCTAATTAAAAACCAAACCAAATTTGATCGGTTTTTAAAATTCAAAACCAAAACCAAACCAAACCAAAACTTATCGGTTTTTTTGGTCGGTTTGGTTTAGTTTTCGGTTTGGTTCGGTTTTTCGGGTTTTTATGAACACCCCTAGTTATAAGTTTTGCTCTAAAATTCCATTGCTTGTTATATCTTGTTTGGAGTACATTCAAGATTGGTTCATTAATTGGATAAGGTTAAACTAAACATCATTTGCCTTAATTAATTGGATTAGGTTATAAGTTGCTCTGGAATTCCATTGTTAATTTATTAACTTGTTTGGAGTACATTTTGCAGAGTAAAGATATTCAACTTTATAGTCCCAATATATAAGTCCCTTAAACCTTTTGTTTTTCTTTGACATGTAGTAGCACTAATAGGCCATTGACATCCACTTGGTGTTTATAATTTAAGAGTACAATTTCATAAGTGCATAAATGATGAGCCGAAAGTGGTGATGGTTGCGGGTTGAGGCACTCTAATAATTAGAGTTAAAATAACTTCCAAGTAAACCAACAAAGGTTGCGGTATGTTGAGGCTAGTAGTATGGTAGTCAGTGTAGTAATATAGATGTGGGTCCAGTTGTTAATGAGGTGTCATTAGTGTAGTATTAAGTTAAGTTAGTTAGTTAGTTTTAGACACATGTGTATAAATACCTCCTTCTTCTAGATACTTCTGTAATATTTTGACTGATTAATGAGAAATCAGTTACTGCTTCTCTCACTCTTCTGTTTTCTCTCAAATGCTCCTCCATAGTTGACCTCCATTTTCATGGTATCAGAGCTTAGGCGAAGCTCCTGTATCGGGCAATTAGGAAAAGGATTGAGGTGAAGAAAAGCTTAGCAAATTCTCACACGAGTTGAGCTCAATTCCAGCTCGATTCAGTTTTGTACTTGGATCTGTAATCTACAGAAATAATCCCTCTGTATCGTCGATTTCAATGGCTGTTGATGGAACTTCCTCTACTCCAACTAATCCAGCTGTCTCTACACCAGATCAGAATGTAGATCTGGTTCATCACCATCATCCGCTCTACATTCACCCATCAGACACACAAGGTACAGTTCTCATCTCAATTCAACTTCAAGGTCCTGAGAATTATTCGCTTTGGAGTAGATCTATGAAGATTATTCTGCATGGTAAAGAACAAATTAGGCTTTGTGCTAGGAACTTGTAGGAGACAAATGTTTGATCGCAGTCTTCACGAGCTATGGGATAGGTGTAATGCTATTGTATTAGCTTGGATAATGAACACTGTNATATATATATATATATATATATATATATATATATATATATATATATATATATATATATAACATGCAATTATCTTTTAAATGACCTAATGGTACAAATATTATTTTACATTATTATTGAACAGACTCAAAAAATAATGCTATCAAAGATAGCGGTTTTACTAGATAGATCGACAAGCTATCTGAAAAAGAAAAAAAGAAAGAAAAGAACAAATGAAAATATTAGGAAATTAAGCAACATCCTATATTGCTGCAAATAAATTTTTCAAAATCTCCTAAATCAGTTAAAGAAAAATACTAGGTATAAATGTTAATATATATTATATAATACGTGTTCTCATAAAGCTGCAAATAAAACATGTACTAACAGACTATTAGTACTTAATTACCTTACTGCATGTGCAATGCGTGTGCTAGGAAATCAAATATCCTATGATATTGCTGCATATATAGCATCTAAATTTTGCAAGGTCTCGAACATCAGTTAATGAAAATACTAGGTATATAATTATAATACATTAAACAAACATGTAACACAATTATATAGCACTTCTCTTACTGTAAGTTTGTCTATCTTCGAGATTAGTATAAAATTGTATACTAACATAAATAAACTTTATTAACTCATATGATCATAAATTTAAATCGTGTATAAAATGTATCAATGAGGGCGGGTCTTGGTATATATAGGGTGGCCCTAAGTTAGGTTATGAACATAAATGAGTGACGAATGTCTAGTTTCCCTTTCTTTAATTTGTTGGCATTGTTCAAGAGGAGTAGGGACATATAATTCTCTTTGATTATTTAGGTGCAAAGGGACAAAAATGTCACTTCACTTAAATGACCTCTCCTTTTGAACCAACTACTTGTAGGGGTCCATAAACCTCTCATGCCCAAGTTAAGGATGCCTGTACTAATTCCCTTGGCCATAGTGGAATTATTCCATAATATAATCTCTCTCCAACCACCATTCTTCCTATAACGTAATTGCCATTTATACAATATATGTTTATTCATTAATTATATATCAAAATTTTCAAAGTTCACTTTTTCGATCGAAGATGAGGATTCAAGATAAGAGAGGGTTGCTTAAGCTAGCGTTTTGACATAAATTTGATTGAAACTTTTTAAAAAAAAAAGTTTTCAAGATGAGATGAAAAAAAGTTTTGAAAGTTAAAAATGTATTTGGATATACATGCATTTACTTGAAAAGAAATTACATTGTGAGCTTAAACTTCAAAAACTTAAAAAAAAAAAAATGGTCCAAACCACTTTATGAAACTTGTAAATTCATCTTCAAAATTGCCCAAAAATTGGTCACTTTTTATAACTAAATAATTTTTTAAAATATTTCTTTTTAAAAAAAAAAAAAAATTATGGCCAAAACGAGAGCTAGTGGTAAGCATCTTCCATATTCAATCCTAAAGTTGCGGTTTGAGTCACTAAAAGAGTAAAATGAGGAGTTCCTAGGGAGAGGTTTAAAGAAAAAAAGATTGAGGAACTTAAATATTACAGTCATGCACTAGAGCAAAATTTTCTGATGAATGAATACTAAAGCAAAATTTTATAAAAAAGTCCATAAGAATTTTGAGGACATTACTTTGCTTCAACAGATATTATTATATATAGTATATATGTATATTGAATATTACTGCAGCATATATATTACATATATGGACAATTCTAGTGAATTTTGTCTCTTTGAGGTATATATTGTAAGTAAGATTCATTAAAATGGGATGTGCTATAGTACAAAATGTCATCTTCACTTCTTCATTTGCATTGCACTCATTTTGCTAGTTCAGTCTGCAACTTTATACTCCTCTCTATATATATGGCGTATTTCCTCCTAGTTTAGACATTACTTTTCAATTCTTTAAGCAGTGAGTCAGGAAATTGAACTTGTGCTAGGTATATAGGAGGACCACTTAATTAATTCCATATACATCAAATTTAAAGTAAGGACAAGTGTAATGTGTTATATATAATATATTTCTGAAGGAAGTATGAGAATCACACACTTGGCTACTCAGTATTCTTGTCCAGTTTTGGCTTTAATCAACATTTCCAAAACACTTTTGTTTGATATAAAAGCCAAAGAACCAACAATAAAAGCAACAACAATATAATAAACTCAGTGTAATCCCACGAGCGAGGTGTGTACGCAGACACTACCCTACCTTGTAGAGGTAGAGAGTTTGTTTCTGATAGACCCTCGGCTCAAATATAATATAATCACAATATATTTAAAAAGAAATTATACAGTAACGGGAAGCCATGAAGTAAAAGCCGAAAGAACCACGGGTTGTAAATACAAATTCTAGAATTCCATGTTAACACTATGGTATATTGATGAAAAATATGCCAAAATTGATAGGAACGTTAATGTTGTGATCATGGTATAAAGATGGAACATGAATATTAAAATCTCTTCAGTATCTCTGACATAAAATTCTTAACTCCTAAAAATATATAACATTGTGGGGTGATTTTCTCGAAACCTAAAAATTCATGAGCTAGAAGATAGTCAGTTTTAACAAACCATCTTCTCATAAAAATCTTTTTTCCTCACTTTGTTTTATTCCTTTTGGGTTGGTGCCTGGTGGTGGGGGTGGGGGTGGGGGTTAGTTTCCCCCTACTATACCTTCTTATAGTGGTCTTTAGCAATGTAATTTTTGGCAGATTCTTGAACTTAATTAGGGTACACATTAAGTTGCTAAAAATAGTAAGTAATGAAATTTCCAAAGAGCGCATGAAGATTCTGTCAATTTTTGTGGAGTGTGGACTATGAAAGATACCATAGAAAATTCACAGCAAAAGACAATAAAGTATATAGATCAAAAAAAAAAAAAAAAAAGACAATGAAGTACTAGCAATATACTAGTGGAGAAAGTACTAGATAATTACAAATCCATAAAATTTTAATAACCACTAATTATTTCCCTATCCATTGAGTCATTATCAAACTTAAAAAGTAGAAACGGTTAGAAAGTAAAATTTAAAGTTTAGATATTCAATCAAACTATTTACTATAAAATGAGAGATAAATTAAAAAAAGATTCAACTTGCTTCTTCCAATTAACAAGTGAATTTGGTAAGCAAAATCTGGTTGGAGGACCCACTTTTTGAACTGGTTTGGACCCACTAGCATGTGACCCATGTGTGGTAAATTTTTTTAAAAAAAAAATTCTAATGTTTAACATTTTTGTTCTTTTTCAGATCCACCTGTTATTGAAAAATTCCAAAAATCCACATTAATTGATAGAATATTTCTATAAAACTACAATATGTTAATGGAGGTGATCATGTGTATCAATGTTCCGTTGTTGTCTTTTTCCTAAGTATAAATCTCATTTAAGTATTTTTATTGCAACATGGAAGAATTTTGTTGCTCAATAATGCTAATAAAACAATTTTTATTCTTCAATGTACGTTTGATTGGTCAACTTAGTAAAATTTCTCTGTTTCCAGCAGTTTGAATTTACAATTATAATTGATTTATAGAAAAGAACAAAAAGTGATTAGGTAAATCTCCTAGTGTGCCAGAGAGGAAGGAAATGGCAATATTCTTAGCATGTAATTGTCAGTGTAGTTAAAAATAAATGCAAGAATTAGGACAATTCGAGAAAGACGCACCAATAGCCCGACATTGCCAACGGCTAGTAATTATATTTCTAATCTTTTAATTAATCTCTAGACGTACCATACCAGAAATTCAAAGAGAAAAGGAAAATAATTCTTTTTTACTTTATTCAGTTACTCTGAGTGATTAATGGACGTATATACAGGATTTACTAGAAGGAAAATGTCCAAATTTGTTGGTGTATTATCGACATCGTGCAATTTTACTCTCGGCTATACTATGAGTCAATTTATACCCTTGCCGTTAGTAAATTATTTCGTATTTACCCTTACCCTTACCATTAACGAATTTCCAACATAAAATAGATGGACACTATGTGGCCAAATTCTTCAACAATAAAAATCTAATTTACCCTTCAATTTTTTTATTTATTATTATGGTTTAAAAGTACTCTTATATTAGAGCCCCATTAAATATCAAGAGAAAAAATAAGTATAAGAGCAATTTTGCCCCTTTTCACTTATTAAAATTAAGCTGAACTAATTTTAGAAAATTGGGAAACAAATTTCATTTTATCTATTTTATTTACACAATTGATAAAATTTCTTGCTAAATAGGTATCATCACCGTTTTATAATGATTATTTTGACGCAAGATAGTCACCGCACCAGGACCCTAAGTCAAGTTTCATGTGAATTGCATGATTTTTAATTAATGAGGACAAAACACTGGTTGATTATGAAAAATGAAAAAATCACCACTATAAATTCCTCTTTTTCTTTTATAAAGAGGTAAATAACACTAATACAAAAAGGAAAAAATGTATAACAAGAAATCCAATTTGCCACATGGGTAACAAAATAGCTGAACTGTTGTGGCAAAAGGTCCCATTCTTCTTTATTTCCTTTTCCTTCTCCTTTCCTTTATTTAAACCAACAACACAACCATTGAAGCTAAGTAAACCAACTCTTTCTATTTTTTAAGTAACCACTTGCTACACTCCTTTTTCTTGCTACTAATACTATAGTTCTAAATTAAGAAGAAAAACCATAAAAGCTAGAACCATCTTTAGATTACTACTAGCTATAATGGAAAATCATTATCTTCAACAAGATTTCTCCATCTCTAGTTGTTCTTCTTCTATAACTTCCTCCTCATTTGCAAGTTCTTCTAATGGCTTAAATTCTCCTTCAACCACCACTTCTTCTACTTCATCATCTTCTTTCCACGAGACCATTAATGCAAAAACCTCATCAAATGGCTATACTTGCAAATCCAAGAAAAGCTCAAAAATAGTTCAAGATTTCACCAAAAATGGGAATGGTCATGGGAATGAGAAGAACAAGAAAACAAGAAAGAATCAAGGTGATGAAAAGCATCCAACTTTTAGAGGAGTTCGTAAGAGGAATTGGGGTAAATGGGTGTCCGAAATTAGACAGCCTAGGAAAAAATCAAGAATATGGCTAGGGACTTATCCAACGGCTGAAATGGCGGCTCGAGCTCATGATGTTGCGGCTTTAGCCATTAAAGGTAACTCGGCTTATCTTAATTTCCCTCATTTAGCCGATCAACTCCCGCGACCAGCCTCCACTTCTCCGAAGGACATCCAAGCAGCCGCCGCTAAAGCGGCTGGTAGCACGTTTCTCGAGGAAAATCCTATTAGAGATGAAGCTGAGTCCAGCCAAATCGAACTGCACAGTTCACATTCATCGACAAATTTAGCCTCAGAGAACACTCAAGAATTGCTAAATTCTCCATCGATGGACAATGATGACACATTTTTTGATTTACCGGATCTTACCATCGATCAAGTGGACCAAAATGACCGTTATCAGTACCCAATCTCAACGTGGCAGCTGGCTGGAGCCGATAGCGGAATATTTCGGCTCGAGGAGCCATTTTTGTGGGAGTGCTATTAAAAGAAAAATAGAATTGTACTCTTTAGTGTATGTTTTTTTTTTTTTTTTTGGTACATTGACAAAATATTCATATATCGTGTGTGAATTCTCAACGTCATAATTGGAAAGCCCAGAAAATGTTCATATAACACATATTTTTGAGTTTGGTCTATTTTCATCATCATTTGTTGTTCATGTACAGAAGACAGCAATTACACTTTCTTGTTTATGTTAACATGAGTTTCCGTTGTAGTGTAAAATTTATGGAGTAAATATGTTGTAGTAAAAGTAATTGGCTGTCTATCGTTGATTTTATCTGCTTATGTGGGCAAAATAAGAAAAAAAAACATGCAAAATTAAAATATGATCCAATGCAAGATTTTGTCTTTTTCCCTTGAAATAGTTTAAGGGAACAAGTTCACTTCCCTCAGAAGTTACCCATATTTGTAGCTGGCTTCAATTATAACCCCCCACCCCCCACCCCACCCCCCCCCACAAAAAAAAAGGGGGAACCAAGACAGAAAATCAGACACACCAACATAAATAAATATATATACATACTTAGTAGGTAATAATGTTTTGGATAAACAATCCAATAAATAAAAGAGTGACATCTATTTACGTGTACGTTTGTTCTTGAAATTGCTTGCTTACGGATTTACTTAACAATCAATTTGCAACTTTTTCTGTATGAGTCAAAATCACCGTGTCTGATTAAAAGAAAAGTAAGGAAAAAAGGCAAAGCCACTTAATTTGCCTTTAGTTAAGCTTTTGTCTTAGAGATTTAATGACAGTAACATATGGATTTAGGGGACAATTAGGATCCAATGATTGAATAAAAGTTTTATACTCCTCTTTTCCGTAGCATCAATGATATAGTAGTAATTAGTTAATTAGTTGGCAATTTGTTGGGATATAATATTAACCATGCGGTTTAGACATAATATTTTTTTATTCTTTATGGAACAATTGCTAATTTAATTTATTCAATTTAAATAAAGTACTATTTTAAATAGATCATTTATTACACGTGTGTTCTTTTAGTTATGTAGTAGACAATTTAGTGTATGGAGTCTTAGCTCATGCACAGAAGATTAAATTGTTGGTTCTCATAATTAATAAACTATGTTCACAATCGAAGATATTATTGGACAAAATATCTTGATGATTGTAGGACAAGATCATAGTATAATTTGTCTTGATTATGGGAGTACTGGTATTGCTCCTACTTCTAGTGCTAGTATACTTAGGGTATATTGAACGAACCAAGTAGAGAAAAGATGTTTTTGTACTGAAATATGTAAAACATTTTCTCTAATTCATTAAATGAGCTTATACTCCTAATCTTGATATAATTTATATGATCAATGTAATTTGTTTATTGTTTTGATTTATCAAAAGGTATGACTCTATTCAGAGTTAGTGTATGCCAATTAGATTGGACAATAACGAATAACATTTGTGAAATAATAATTAGTTGATAGAACCCATGACTCGGGTTTTGAGTTTGATGATACCCCTATAAGCTTATAAGCTTTCATGTGAAAACTCGGCCGGTGGATTTTGTATCCGTCACATGAAATAGTTTAAGCGGAATTGTAAAGAATTTAATTAGTTGATTAAATTAAATTTTCAGTGATTTAATTTAATTAACTGGTATTTGAGATCTTAACATGGGGAGTTAAAATAAGTGTTATTGAATTTTCGAAATTCATATTGAGGAGTTCAATTGCAGTTTTTTAGTGGAATAAACTACAATTAATTATAGTAAGAATTAATTCATGCTAATTTCGAATTAATACTATAATTAGTACTCCCTCCGGTTTACAATAAGTGTCCAATTTGCTTTTAGCACGCCCATTAAGAAAATACTAAATCCTATACACAAATACCTAGTATGACTAAACTACCCCTAATTAAACATTTAATGTGAGGAGTAAGAAAATTTTTTAGAGATATGTACATAGGGTTTTTTTTTTGTAAAAACAAATTGAATTCTTTCTTGATTACATAACTTGACACTTATTTTGAACCAAAATGAAAAAGCAAATTGGACACTTATTGTGAACCGGAGGGAGTAGGTTCTTATTATTTCTGTGGCCCCTGCTATACCTATTAAAAACCTGGACTTACTTGGGTAAAAGGTGACTTGGGAGAAAAGTTATCTGGTAGAATTAGAGTAGGATTCTACTTGTGAAAACAGAATCCTACACGTTTTTTTAGCCCAATTTTTGGCTAAAAATGTGTCTACTTAAGGAAGACAATATTATATTGTTCTTGCCCACTCAAAATCAAACTCGTCCAAAGTTTTACTAAGCATATAGCAGAAGACTGCAGTCGTGGATTCTTGATGTGTGGAGGATTTGTGCAACGATTTCAAGAGGTTAGTGCTTCTAATCTAGTAATTATAGCATTGTCTAGTTTACATCTATTTGATGTCTGGATTGTATGCTTGCTTCCGCTGCGCATATCCATCACTTTTGATTTTTTTTGTTTGTTATTTTCATACATATCAAGGAATCCATCTCTTAGTATTAATTAACAATAAAATTGACGCTATTAACCTTAATTTATGCATTGAAAATATAATAAATACTTCTAAGCTCTTTACTCCAAGGGCAACTTTGAAACAAGAAGTTAATTCTTTTTTTATATTTAAAAAAATTAAATATTCTAGATCACAAAAAAAAGTTAAAAGATCAATTAAAGTGGACAGGAGGGAGTATAAGTCACCGAGAGCGTATTATTGTCCTTTTCATTATGGTTATTACACATTTTCCGACGACAAATGTGACACTGAAATCGACTTAAAGCAGACACTTTCAATAGAGTAATGAAAGACGGTAGTTCTTGAAATCCCCATAATCGTGTTCTATATATGATTAAAGATTGAATTTTTTGGCACAACTTGTTCTACTCATCAATAATTGATTGCATCCTCCTTATAAAGGTATACTATTAACTATATGTAAGTTACCATAAATGAATATTCCTATCTCCTATCCATATGACCCGCGTTTCAAAAAAATTGCATTTCTCTCAAGATATTTAATAGACTTAATAAAATAAACTATTTATCTTCTTAAATATATCAATAAACAATATACTTATTTGAATAAAAAGGGAAGTAGGTTTACGAAATAAATAATCTTTTTTTCTTTACATTCAAATAATTCAGAATAAATTCATTTACTAAAACGAGTAATATTTGGGATAAGAGGGATTATTTAGTAACATGGCCTAGTTGAAAACCGAATCAATATTATTTAGTAGAGGAAAATAAGAGTTTATTTGTCCCAATGGCAGTGTATAAGCCACTATTTCGTAGTGATACGTGACCTCAATATCACTATCTCTTAATTAATAATTTTTTGGTCGAGTCACTATCTCCTACTTATTCGTAGTCTAATTACTCCATAATTTGGACACATTTCTTTGGGTTATTGGAAGGAGTGGCAAAGAAAGAGGCAAATCTAATCTCTTGGACCCAAGAAAATCTTCGTGAGTCTTATAAAATAATAACTTTTATTCATTTGTTTTTTCCTTTTCCTTTTATTCTCATCTTGTTTGTATAATTAAGGACCCAACTAATTATATGAGCAGCATTTAGTGACTATAAAAATCAAAGTACTCATCATGAAAGAGTGAAAGCTCATGGGGCCAACCTAATTTTGTCGAAATATATTACGAATCCAATGAGCAAATGGGGGAACTTGGAATCTTATGGGAAAAAAAATGTGGTTGATTTTCCAAAACTCCCTTTTTAAAGGTCCCATTTGTTGAATGAACAATTCCCAAAATATTCATATGATTGACGGAATACCCCTTTTTTTATTTGAAGTTTATTGCTCTCTTAGATCTAAAATTAGTACTCCATCCGTTCACTTTTACTTATTTATTGTGTTAATTAAAAATATATTTTTACTTTTACTTATCAATTATAGCAGATCAAGAATTTTTTATTTTTTTTTATTTTACCCTTATTATTAACTACTCATTTCACAAATTATTTTCCAAGATTTCTCAAAATATTACCCCATCCGATTCCAAAAAAGTGTTCACTTAGTCATTTACATACCCCTTAAGAAAATACTAACTCCTAAATAAAAATAGATAATTTGACTAAAATATCCCTAATTAAATATGTATTGAAATTTGATCACTTAACACGTAATAAGGGCAAATATGAAAAAAATATATTAATTCTTTCTTGGTAAGTGGACACTCTTTCTGAACCATGGAAAAAAAAAAAGCAAAGTGGACACTTTTTTGAACCGATGGGAGTATCATTATTATGGATATGCGAAGTCTATTGTGGACAAGTAAAAATGAACAGAAGAAGTAATTGTTTCAGCAAAATTAATTTATTTAAAAAAATATTTGACTTTAAAAAATCGGTAGTATTAAAAAACGGGTAGTATTTATTATCTAATTAATGGAATATTAATTAAGTGAGACAACTAAAGAGAGAGAAAGAGTAATTTAGAGTTTTTTTTAGACAGATATTCTTGATTAAAGCTGGAGTATTAGATATTTTTTTAAGTGTGCAAAAATTTTAAAAGAGAAATTGTATAAACGGAAGAAGTATTATTGTTAATATTTTTGTTTGCTGGGGTCGAGATGCATCTTGATTATGTCTCAAGAAAATCAGCATCGATCTTTTTATTTATTATAAAGGTAATATAGATGCTTGGGTATTAAAAGAGGACAAAATATTCTGGCATCATTTGAGATTTGCTGAGAGCAATAGCAATAACAAGTTATTAGAAGTTGTCCAACATCAACCTATTTAATATTCATTGTTTTAATTTAATTTTAAGTTGTTATCAGTCATATTACGTAAGCTTGAATAGTAGTGGTGGGTTTTTCATTTTTGCACATGCAAATTTATTATATGCACAAGGTAATCCATCAACCAAAAATTTACTCCTAATAGGCATTTTCATCCCTTTCTCAAATGAATGAATTACATATATTTTGCATATAAGCATCATTGAAATAGATTCAGTGAGATGCATTAATTCTCATTATTTTAATATGTGACTATAAATACTCAATAAAAGTAAATATTTTTCGGCTATTTAGCAATTTACATATACTGCATTATAGCTGTTGCTAAGATGAAACAAGAGATATAATTACTCTCTCATTCGAGAAATTAATTTAAAACTGTATATACACTAAGATATCCCTCAACGTGAGTCATAATCGACTCGTCACGGGAAGGGGCGACCAGGTCTTTCCCTTCCCATCTACATTCAGCCCTCACCCGGTCTAGGCAACCGGGAGTGATTAGACTAATATACTCCGATGCCGGTTCGCCACGGCCCGGGACCGATGATGGGTTTTCAACCTGGAAGTCGGCAGATACCGAGCAACCAGTCGGTGTGAATGCTTTCAATGGGGGTTCTGGTGCATGTTCATCAGATCTAGCGGGGCTCGCGGCCGAGCTTGGTCTAGAAGGAACACTTTGTGAAGTTTTCGCCATTTCTTAAAGCTTTACGAAGAGACGAAAAGAAAATACAACCAATGCAGAATTTGAGAAAGATAGGAAATGTTGAACCTGGAAGGGTCGTTTATACTTTTTCCATGAGGCGGCGGCACGAATCACGAAGCCACAAACACGAAGCGACAGATAATTAAGAGAAGCATTAAATGCCTGCAGCAGGCGTGGTCAGAGCACTCGATGGCTTTTTCACCTGGCGTATGGCCATACGTCACGGGCATCACGTCACCGGTCATATCGTTTATTATCATTACTCTCTAATAAACGAGGGGACTATCTGTATTGGGTGATACCCTTTTTTGCTTGAGCCCGACCGGGTTGGATCCGGTCCGGAGCAAGTCGGGGCCATCGAACCCGACCTGGATGCAAGGTAGAACGACGGCCACGTCTACAACCGAGGTCGAGTCATTTCGAGACCGTTACAGAGCTCGAAAGGAATCACCACCGGATGGAGAAACACACAAGGTCGGAAGCCGGGCTCGTAACGGATAACCAAGCGTCGCCGGATATCTCGCCCAAACGTGATTTTCTCAACCACTTCAGGCCATTAAGGCGTAATTACAGGGATCCACGATGTAATCAATTTACCTACCTTATTTTTACCCTTAATCATAATGTATAAATGGGTATCTCTCTAAATTCTTGTGGATGATCAAGCACAATTGTTCTAAGCAATATTATATTCTGCGATTATTTACTTTAACAGCAATTGTTGAGTCTTTATCTTTATTTTCCTCAACCTAAAAGCCTTTTGTATCTTTTAGTTCACGGATCCTTAAAACCCCATATAAATTCAATTGTTATCCGGATTCGAGGGTAAACAAAAACATAAGAAGAGTAATTAATCCGATTTAACGGGAAGGATGTACACTTCCGTAGGTAAATTGCTCGATTGTTTTTTTTTTTTAATTTAAATATTTTTATTTTTGTTTAAATTAAAATAAGCAAAAATAATTTAGGTAAGTAGTAGATATGAAGTAAATTATTACAAATAATTTATTGTGATATTAGTTCCCTTTTTCATTTGAAACCCATTACCCCTCCTCCCTGCAGGCGTGTTGGGTGAAATGTATCTCTTTTTTCATGTGATTTTAATATAAAAAGAACAATAAAGGAACCTAACAAAGGAAAAATGCATTAAAGGAAACAGGAATATAAAGCATTCAACTATTCAATCCTTTAGTTTTGTGGAAAGAAAAGCAATGGATGCATTTATTTCCTTTTTCCTTTTTGTCCTCTAAGAACATGAAAAAGTAGAAAAAAGTTGGATTCTTTTCTTTCCCTCCCACCTGTTTCTCGTGGTATCACTTCTTTCTTGACTCTTCAATTAGTCATTCCCCTAGCCCCCCACCCCCACCCCACACCCCACCCCCAAAAATAAATAAATAAAAAAATATTATTCAATTTTTTTCGATTGACTTAAATTTTGATGGGCGGAATTACTTTATATTTGTATTAATGTTGAATTGTTTACGGATACCTTGTAAATTAGTTAAAGAAGGCACAAACTGATCGAAACATCATCATTATACATAAAAATAAAAATATTATTGTTGAATTCATGAACCACTACTTATGCAGATCAATCACGAAGTAATTAATCAGCTGACGAGTGACGACTACTGATTAGTGTATCAAAAACATGATGAATGACCACGTTCATTGTGTACATCTCATGTTGGAGGTTTTAGATTCCTAATAACATTATTAACAAAATAAATCACTATCAAGGATTTTAAACACCTAACGTCCGGCTCCTGCCGACCAATCACATTTGTTATAACGCATAAAACCTTTGATCATGTTTTCTAATGAGTATAACGACTAGTGTGTTTAAGATTTAAGATGATTCGCTTAGTGCCGGCTCAAAATTATGTACTACTCCCTCCGGTCTACAATAAGTGACCAATTTGCCTTGGGCACACAGAAATACTAAATTCTAGACAAAAGTAGTTAGTATGACTAAACTACCCTTAATTCAATGTTGCAACATAGTTAATGTGAGGAGTAAAAGACTTTTTAGAGATATGTACACGAGGGTAATTTTGGAAAAACAAATTGAATTATTTCTTGGTTATATAAATGGACACTTATTTTGGACCAAAATAAAAAGGCAAATTGGTCACTTATTGTGGACCGAACGGAGTAATTAATTGGGGGTTAATTAACGACCATATTTGACCATGATTAATTAATGAACTCCGACGTTAAGAGGAAGCAGGGTTGGGGGAGAGTATTAGTTACGGGTTCGAACGAACACACTAGATCCTCCTTAGATCTTGTATTTGTATGTAAAAAATCCATTAAATGTGTAATATTTATTTGTGAGTCCAGTAACTATGACGAGCTGTTATGAGTTTGATTGTTAGTTCAGAACACATAAATTTTAAATTCTGTCTCCGCCTCTAAGAGGAAGGGGAGTGGGGAGGGTGAGGAAAGAAAGCACAAACGAAGCATAGGCTTAAAGATGAAGTTAGTTCTGCTCACAAGCAGAGGCGGCCCGACAAATTTTGTGGCCTAAAGCCAAACTTTATGAAGGACCTTTAACTTTTTTAATTTTTTTATTATTTATTTGAAGTCTATTTTTTTAGCTTTTCTTAGATACAAAGTTATTAATATTTTTTTTTATAATCAATAACTCATAATAAGTATTTCTCAATTGACAATATAGTTAACCCATTTAACATTTCTTGTGACATAGTTATTCTTAGGTTTTATCAATTTTAATTTTGAAAACTTCTTCCCGCTGAAGCAACAGTAACATGAGTTATGAACATTATTCCATAAGCAATTTAGGCATTTGGAAAAAAATTAAATCTTTTTATTTGATTAAGTGTATCAATTAAACCGTTATCTTCTAATTGTATTATTTTTCTTAATACTTTTAATTCAGAAATTAAATCTAAACCATCAATATCGAATTGATTATTATGCTTTAAGGAACATTCAAGTGAAGGCAATATTTTTTCAAATTTCTAACATCTAGCGATCTTAGTTTTTACCGCCTAATAGAAAACCAAAAATATTTTCATATGCTTCGAATTGTTCAAATTCTATTTTGAAGTGAAAAAATAGCCTTGTCTATTATGTATAAAAGTAATCAACTCTAAAGGACTATTCGAAAGTGTGATGACCCAAAAGGTCATCACTTGCTTTTAAATTTAATTCTGTGTTTTCGAGGCCTTAAAAACCTCTTTTATCTTCACCTCGATTTGCGTGCGCAGTCCGGGCGTATAGCCGGAAAGCTGTTATGTGAAAAATCTGTGAAATATTGAAATTTTGACTTAAAAATGCATTTAAGTTGACTTCGATCAATATTTTTGGTAAACGGACCCGGACCCGTAATTTGACGGCCCCGAAGGGTCCGTAGGAAAATATGGGACTTGGGCGTATGCCCGGAATCAAATTCCGAGGTCCCAAGCCCGAGAAATGAATTTTTAAAGAAAATTATTTTCTGAAATTATTTAAAGGATTTTGAAATGAAACTTGATTAGAACATGATGGTATCAGGCCCGTATTTTGGTTCCGGCGCCCGGTACAGGTCTTATATATGATTTAAGATGATTATGTGAAATTTGGTGAGAAACGGATGTCATTTGACGTGATTCGGACCTAAATTGCTAAAATTGATGTTTTAAGAAGTTTGAAGGAATTCTTTGATTTTGAGGTTTAATTCGTTGTTTGAGAGGTTATTTTGGCGATTTGATCGCACGGATAAGTTATATGATGTTTTTGGGTTAGTACGCATGTTTGGTTTGGAGCCCCGAGGGCTCGGGTGAGTTTCGGGTAGGTTCCGGGGTGTTTAAACTTAGGAAAATTTTGCTGTTGCGCCAGTTCTGGTGTAACCGCACCTGCGATTCTTGGGCCGCAGATGCGGACTCGCAGGTGCGGAATTTCTCGCACATGCGGGCAAACTTCTGCAGAAGCGGTTCTGCAGAAGCGGATTTACCCCTCGCAGATGCGGCCCCAGTGGGCCAAGTCATTTCCGCAGAAGCGACTATTTTTCCGCACGTGCGGTTGCGCAGATGCGACCCACGAGTCACAGATGCGGAAGTCGGGCAGTGAGTCTTTTAAAAACATAACTTCAGCTATTTTTCTTTCAAATTTTCACAAAAATAGAAGAACTAGGGCGATTTTCTCAAGAGATTTTCTTCCCAAATCACAAGTAAGTATTCATTAACTGATTTCTTTCGACTATCTAATGTTTTTCATCAACTTTTATCAATAATCTTAGGGTTTTAATGGTAGAAAATTGGGGAATTGGGTAGAGTTAGGGCTTTTTGATTATTTGGGATTTTGACCTCGTTTTGGGGTCGGATTTGAAAACAAATTATATATTCGAGCTCGTGGGTGAATGGGTGATTGGATTTTGGTCCGAACCTCGTGTTTCGACCAAGCGGGCCCGGGGTCAATTTTTGAATTTTTGGAAAGAATGATTGGAAAGTTATAATTAAGTATTGAAATTGGATTGTTTAGCGTTTATTGATGTTATGAAGTCGATTATGTCTAGATACAATTGATTTGGAGCCGAATTCGAAAGGAAAGGCGGTGCTTGAGGCTTGAGTTGGCCGTGGAAGTTCGAGGTAAGTGTTTGGCCTAACCTTAGCTTGAGGGATTAGGAGTGTGTCCTATTTGCTATTTGTTTTCTTGTTGAGTACGACATATAGGCATGGTGACAAGTATCTATACGTTGGTGTCGAGCATGACCGTGGGTCTTATATTGTGATTTTTATGACTTTGTTGTATTATTCATGCCTTGGTGAAAATGTCTAATTATTGTGCAAAGTTGTGAAAAGAATTGTGAACCTATGAACGTTGAGGAGCATTGACTCCAGTTGTATAACGAATTGTGAAAGTATAAGTGATAATTGAACCTCTAGAGCAGCGGCTCGAGTGATGAAGTGAATTGTGAAGTAAAAGTGAGAAAGAGAAGAGATCATTATGTTGCCCCCTTGCCGGGCTATTGTTGAGTTGTGGTTCCCTTGTATTGTGTTCTTAATCGATATTACGGATACTTAGGCTGATGATTCTTTGTGTTAGGTAAGGATTATGGTTATAGCTGAGGTAGTTAGATGTTGGAACAAGTTTGGGTATAACTGAGGTAGTTAGGTGTTGTAACAAGTTTGGGTATAGCTGAAGCAGTTAGGTGTTGTAACAAGTTTGGGTATAGCCGAGGTAGTTAGGTGTTGTAGCAAGTTTGGTTATAGCTGAGGTAGTTAGAGGTTGTACCAAGTTTGATTATAGCTGTTAAATGTTGGAACAAGTTGGGTTATAGCTGATGTAGCTAGAGGTTGGAACAAGTTTGGTTATAGCTATTTCTCCCTTGTCGGGACGTATTCACTTATGCTGTCGAATCCCTTGCCGGGATAATGTAGACCTTTTGATCCCTTGTCCGGACTCTCGTTATAATTGTAAATATTATATATGGATCGGTTTGCACGCCGCAACAATATTATATATGGATCGGGTTGCACGCCGCAACAATATTATATATGGATCGGGTTGCATGCCGCAATAATATTATATATGGATCGGGTTGCACGCCGCAACAATATTATATATGGATCGGGTTGCACGCCGCAACAATATTATATATGGATCGGGTTGCACGCCGCAACAATATTATATGGGATCTGGTGGTACGCCTACCACGAGATATAATGAAATGAGAGCGGGTGGTACGCCTACCACAAGATATAATGAAATAGGAGCGGGTGGTATGCCTACCACAAGATATGAGAAATGGGATCGGGTTGCACGCCTGCAACGAGATGTGGACCGAGAGTGAAATCTGCCTTTGTTTTTCCTTATTCTTGTTAGAAGTTAAATTTTGGTTTCTTGATAATTTTCCCCTTCCCAGCTTTAGTTGTTTGTTCTAGTTTATTTTTCCGCTATATATATATATATAACTACACAGGTTTATCTGGAGTCTGGTCCTAGCCTCGTCACTACCTCGCCGGGGTTAGGCCAGGCACTTACCAGCACATGGGGTCGGTTGTGCTGATACTACACTCAACACTCTTTTGTGCAGATCCCAGTGCTGTAGACTTTGGACCGCAGTGGGATTGCTGATTCTTGCTCATCGGGTGACCCGAGGTAGTCCTACAGGCGTCCGTTGGCCTTGGCGTCTCCTTCCATCTACTATCCCTGTTCCTTTCATGTAATCAATCTTGGGTAGTTTTGTCATGGAATGGTATTAGCAGTATTATTAAACTTGAAATTTAAGTCTTCCGCTTGTTCAATTTTATTGATTATTAACTGTTAGATTATAACTGTTAATGAATTTTGAAAATGGATAAAGGTAATCTGTTCAGTAATTGGCTTGCCTAGCTCACACTAGTAGGCGCCATCACGACTCCCGAGGGTGGGAAATCCGGATCGTGATGTTTAACCAGAAAACTGAATATTTGGTTAAAGCTAAAATTTAATAGAGAAATCGGGTTACTGATAATCAAGAAATAAGAGATTTTGTGAACAACAATAAAGCAATTAATAAGAGTATATTTCAGTATAATCGGAATGATATTTCGTCCCCTACAAATGTTGTGACTTTCTCCTTTTATCGTCAATTCTAAGAGAAAGTGTAATATCTTTGTCTTAATGAGACAATTACGAGCAGTAAATGACATTAAAAGAAACGTTATTCAATCATTCTTATTAAATACAAATTCTCTAACGTATTTGGCATTTAATGTTGAATTTGGACTCTTTTACGCTATCAGATTCATATCTTCAATTCCTTCTGATCTTCCTGCTTTTAATGGCTCGAACAGGTACGAGTCTCGTTTCATCTGGATAGTAGCTCGTATCTTCTCTCCCGCATCTATTGTTGCTCGTGTCTTCTAACTGTTTGTCATGCTTTGACTATTTGACCGGTCCACGTGTCATGACATGTCATCTTCAATATTTAAATTCAGTTTTTTCCCAATACAGATAGTCCCCCCACTTTTCATTTATTTTTATCAATTAAATATTTGGGAAGTGGATCTTCATTAAAAAGGGAATTTTTGCAATAATTAATGCTATGACAGTACTAACGCTTCAGTTGTCTTTTCTATTTAATGCATCGCACACGTGTCTCCTTCTCATTAGCTCTGTAATTCTGCAGCCTTTTTTCAAGGCTTCTTCAACTCCACTATTCACGTAGTGATAGTTGCCTTTATTATAGGCTTTCCATCATTACACTTCTTAATCTTTGACGGTTGCTTTTATATAAACTTAATCCTCCTTCCACAAATTTTTACCTAATATTTCACTATTTACTTCTATTCACTTCTTCCTCTGTTCAAGCCTTTCTACCATGTCATCTTCAAATCCCAACCCTAGAAGAGTCCCAATTCTTGACAGTTTCCCCAATGCCCCTGTGAGACATAGAAGGGGTAGAGGGGGTAGACTTCGTGGCCTTGGATCCATTCATGGTGGTACCTCTGGTTCCATCACTCCTTCTTCTAGCTCTGGTATTACTTCTAGAGGTTCTTTCATTAATAGATCTTCCTCTAAAGGCAAAGAATCTTCTGAGTCGATGCAAGAACCTTTGGTCGAAGAAATAGTGCCAACTGATTTATCTTTCGAGCATGATAAAGAATCCCTTCGTGACCAAGTAATTAAATTAGAGAGAGCTGACACTTATCCTTCTTTAATTACTGAACCCTTAATTTCCACTGTTCGAAAAGATTGTCGTTGGAGAGATGACCTTCATATAGTTATTCCTAACCCAAACCAGAGAATATCTTCTTATAGGATTGGTTTTTCCTCTGTTTATACTTATCCCTTTACTTTGGGATTTATTCCTGCTATCGACTCAGTCATACTCGATTTTTGTCGTTTTTTCAAAATTTGTTTGGCTCAAATTGGCCCTCTCGTATGGAGAGCAGTAGCTTGTTTAAGGTATGTATCGGTAAAGGCTGATGTCGATTTTACCTTCTCTCATCTGATTCATCTTTACCACCCCAAGCTGTTTCGCAATGGTGTTTTTACCCTAACCGCAAGAAGTAAAAGGGTTTTGGTAAGCCCTGAAGATGATAAAGATCGAGGCTGGTACACCCGTTATGTTGCGGTACCCACGGTTGATTTGGTGGGTGAATCAAATATTCCTTTCCCTGAGAAATGGAACCTTGCACGTAAGTATTTCTTTCTTGCCGTGTTTGTTTTATTTCAACTCCTTTTCTAATTTCATTCTTTTTTGCTTTTTTTTGTAGCAACCATGGGAGATGTGGAACCCGTTCCTAATTTCCGTGGTTGGGTAGATGCTATTTTGAAGGCCGTGCCTATGGAGGCACGAACCTGGAAATCTATTTCTAACAAACATGGTTGGAAAGTAAAAACTCACGGTATGCGTCTCTTATTGTTTCCCGTATGTTAAATTCTTTCCCCTCTTCTAACTTTTTATCCTTCTTTCTGTCAGGATTTGCTATTCGAGGAATGTCAGCTGAAGTAGCTATTGCCCTTCGAGCTTCTTTTGGTACTCCTCTTTCTTTGGAGAGAGCACAAGCTACGCTGTCAAAGAGGAAAGTTGTTGAAGAGGATTCCGAGGATGATGAAGATGAAGACACCTCTTTGGCAGTTAGACCTAGAGTCAGGAGACGTATCATTTATGAAGATGAAGCTGAAATTTCTCCTACCCGTGCCTCCTCTCCGGTTAATATTGTTTCCGATGATGAAACCATCCCCAGGGACACCATTGAATCCACTCAACGTCTCTTCACTGAGGGTTTCGAAAGTGGTGATCTAGGTCCGGTTTTAGATGAGGTTCCTCTTTCCTCTTCCATTCCTATTCCTTCTATTCCTTCTTTAGTTTCAAGTACATCTTTGCCCATTTTATCTGTTCCCGCTTCTTTGCCAATTTCTGCTCCCTTACCTACTTCGACTCCCTCGACTCCTGTTATTTTCACCTCTTCTACCGTTCCTCCTTCTATAGCTCCCCCTTCCTCTGTTCAGCATGCAGAGGAGGGTTCTAGTAGAAGAAGTTTAGCTATGAGGAGTGTAACACTTGAGGTTCCTGCTACTAACAGTCTTTTAAGGAAGTCTGGTGGAGCAGATGTCTGGCTTAAGCCTTTAATTGGAGATATTGAGAAGAAAAAGATGGACAGTCACAGTTGCTTAACTTTGATGAATGACATAGTTCATTCTACGTTGAAGGTATTCTCCCTTTACTTTCTAATAAGTTTTTATTTTATTTTATTTTATTTTATTTTTTTATTATTTCTAGATTCTTATCTTCATGAGTTGTCTTTGTAGGCCAACCTTATTGGCACAGAGTTGATGGGAAGAATTTCCCTTTTAGAAAAGAAGGCTCGTGAATCTGATAAGACTATTCTCGAGGCTGAGAGGGTAGCTAAGGAAGCCCAGCTGGAGGCAACTAATTGGAAGGAACATTTTAAAAATGCTCAAGACACGATAAAAGAATTGCAAGAAAGCAACCGTAACCTGGAGCAGCAAAAGCGGACTCTGACTTCGGATTTAGCGAAGGCCAAGGCTTCTTCTAGTAAAGCCGAGAAGGACAAGGAGAGCCTCGAGTGTTCCTTTTCATAGCAATTATCAAAGTCAAGTGAAGAAATCAGAGAACTTAAGGCACTCTTGAACAAGAAAGAAGAATATGCAGGAGAGTTAGTACAAAACTTGACTCAAGCTCAAGCTGATTTGAAGATCTCCTCTGATAAGGTTCATGCATTAGAGAGTTCTCATGCCTCCCTTGAAGCCACCCTTGATTCCACTTTAGCTGAAAATCAAGTGTTAAAGAATGATCTTGCTCCTTACCGTAGATGCTCTATCCTGGTACATAAGCCAGAACCCTAAGAAGTGGGCCAATTGGGTAAGCATGGCATCAAAATTTATGGACCGGTTCAGGTTCAATACGGAGAATGTACCAGATGTCTTCTATATCCAAAACCTAAAGAAGAATCCAACTGAGACTTTCCACGAGTATGCTACTCGGTGGAGGTCAGAAGCAGCCAAGGTCAGACCAGCATTAGACGAGGAACAGATGAACAAGTTCTTTGTCAGGGCACAGGACCCGCAGTATTACGAAAGGCTAATGGTCATTGAGAATCACAAGTTCTCCGAATATCATCAAACTCGG
>NC_031989.1:32156787-32170026 GCF_001879085.1 Nicotiana attenuata
TTGGATAAGAATTTCAAAAATTGGAAAAAGAGATTAGGGTGTACTACATCGGGCCATTGAGTTTGTCAGGCCACTAGAGATTAAATTTGAATCTGTTAGGACCACTAGAGTTTAAACACAAACTATAATTTTATTTTACATGAGGGTTTGATCATAGAAGAAAAGATTTGATCTTTAATCATTACGTTTGCATGACATGGGTTACTGAAGATAACCATCGGAACAAGGGATTTGGGCCTAGAATCTAGTTTAATTGGGCTGGTACAAGGTTAAGAATGGCCATTTTTCTTTCCATGGGCCGTTTCAGGATTTGGAATGTCGACGGTTTAATTTGATCATTAAAATTCTGGATGTGATGGTAGTAAATAATTTTGAAATACGAATTTGGGTTTTCGAGTTAAGTAGCGGGTTCAAATTAAAAGGTTTCTCCTTTTGTTTGAATCTGGACTTGAACTTGAGGCCCAGATTTAATAACATTAATTAACTAAGGCTCTTTAGAGACAAAACCCAATAGAAAATTTATAGTTTTGCTCTAGGATGGCCTTTAAATAATAAGATGAGATGAGCCTCGCCAAACAAAATGCATAAATTGCGGGGCCCTCATTAAATGCTTATATTAAAATACTTAGAATTCGGGACGTGCCGTTTAGCGAATTTCACGGCCCTCGCAAAGATAATAACCCGTTAGTCGCTCTTAGGCGCGCTTTCAATAATTTTACTTTCCTAAATACGGGTGTGCATTTCATGCAACCCAAATCCAAATCCCAAAACGTTGAATAAGAATGTGTCGAGGATCCGGGTGCATTTCATGTGACGTGATCCAAAAACATATTTTTAAACGACGTTCACTTTCTAAAAATTTGATTGAAAACGGTAAGTGAATTTAAAATTGCACAATAGGATAACATGTATTATAATCAGATTTTAGCCAAATATAGCAGTTGAGCGACCGTGCTAGAACCACGAAACTCGGGAGTGCCTAACCCCTTCTCCCGGGTTAACAGAATTCCTTACCCGGATTTCTGGTTCGCGATTGTAAAACAGAGTCAAACCCTTTCCTCGATTCAGGATTCAAACCGGTGACTTGGGACACCATAAATCTCCCAAGTGGCGACTCTGAATCTCTTAATAAATGAATCCTGTTTCGATTCTCCTTTAATTGGAAAAACTCCTTTTATTATACCCTTCACGGGGTGTAGTAGCGAAAAAGGAGGTGTGACAGCTCTGGCGACTCTGCTGGGGACAAGAACCCAGAATTTCGGTTCAGGGTTCAAGAATTCGAGCTCAGTTATATTGTTGTATTTTGCTTTATCTGATTTTCCTACATGTTTCATGCTAAATGTGCAAAATGTTGCTTTTTACCGCTTTGATATTATCTGAATTGTATATAAACTGTGGCGAAACCCTTCTCTTCTCACCTCCGGGGATGTGCTCACTGGTGGAGACTCCCTATTCTGTTAGTGTCATACCTTAAAGTAAGAAAGAGGCCGGACAAGTTACTAAGCCGGATGACCTTTTGGTTCCCGGTACGTAGCCCCCTCCTCGACTCGAGTTGTCCGCTCGGGTGCACAGTCTAGAACATATACCCAGGTTTTGAACCTAGAATAACTTGACTTCATTTCGGATCCTTAGTAGGAACGCTTATCTGCATCACGTGCATTTTGACTTAAGGGACTCAACACAGGGGTTGGGTCCGTCTAGGACAGGTGTACCCGGAATAATGGACCATCCTGATGCATCCTACTTGTGCATTTATCTGTTTTGGACTCGCATGCTGACCGGCTTTGAATATCTGGAAAAATTGAAAAACAAAAAGAGAAAAAGAGAAAATAGCAGTGTAGAGAGTTAATTACCTATATTAGAAAAACCAATGTCCAAGTAGTGCCGAAATTCTACCGGATTTTTGAGAAAAATGAAAGAAAAAAGCAAAGTATTTTTTT
The DNA here is from genome assembly GCF_001879085.1 of Nicotiana attenuata. Taxonomy (NCBI): domain Eukaryota; kingdom Viridiplantae; phylum Streptophyta; class Magnoliopsida; order Solanales; family Solanaceae; genus Nicotiana; species Nicotiana attenuata. The sequence continues at coordinate 32,158,728 of NC_031989.1, forward strand.
TTATTGTTTGTTTTGTTTGCCAATGGAAAAGAAAAACAAAAAGAGTTTTATTTTCAAATTAGTTTGTTTTATTTGCCGTTGAAAAAGAAAATATAAAAAAGAGTCTTGCTTTCAGAAATAGTGTATTTGCCAACGAAAAAGAGTTTTGTTTTCGAAAATAGTTAGTTTTATTTGACCGAACTATGCTGGTTTGATTCTCACCGGATGTGAGATAAGTAGGCAACCCTCATCGGGTCCAACCACCCTTTTGCAAAAATAGCCAAAAATACCAAAACTTTAATTGTTGTCAAAATAAGTCGGGTGCCGCCATTCTTGTTTAAAATAAGCCGAATGTCCCCAAAAAGGGCGCCGGAAGGCTGTTTTTGCAAGAACAGCCACTCTGAGTCATTTTTAAATGGTTTGCGGGCACAACCTTAAAATATCCCTCCCGGAAGTGCTGAGAGGACGTATTTGCAAAACCAAGTCTTTACTTTCTTAAATAAAATTTTTGAAAAAATAGCCACTTTTCTTTTAAGTCACAATAAGTCAGCTTTCTTTAAATAGTCACACTTTTCCTTAGAACTCCTTGTCCAGGATGACCCAGTTGACATTGAAACCTTCTCAGTCTTGCGCAGGCCCGTGGCGATGCCGAGTGATGCCCCGCGGGCCCCAGGGTTTGAAGCTTTGATGTATTCCTAGTTAATCGAGTCTGTATTTTTATTTTTGAGTCTGTTTTTGTAACTTCCCTTTTTGAGGAAAGGAAAAACAAATAGTCTGGTAGCTTTTGTAATCGCAGTTGTTATTAATGAAAAATTGAGAAAAATTCCCCAAAAATTATTTCCTTATTTTCGCATTTGTTTGCAAGAACTACGCTTGGTCTGATTCATGCGGGGTCATGATACGTAGGCAGTCTCCATAGGATTCGACCATAACCAAAAAGAAAATAAAGAGGAAAGAAAAGAGAGGAAAAACAACAAAAAGGCAAAAAAAAAAAAAGAGCGGAAAAACAAGAAAGAAAAGGAAAAATCGAGAAAGGGAGAGAATAGGAACGAGAGAAGACAAAGGCAAGAGTGAAACGAAGGGGAAAGAAAAAGAAAAAAAAAAGAAATGAAAGTGAGCAATTGGAAATAAGGAAAAGGCCGGGATGACGCATGCGACCGATCAAAAGCATAATAGGAACTGCTAACTGCCTAGGTGCATTCACTCCCCAAATGTGCGGGTACCAATATGTTAAATGCCCTAACGCTAACGTGATGGTTTCATTTTGTCATGTCATTCCAGAAAGGTGGTTGGTTTGTGGTTTTAAACACAAGGACAAAAGGCAATGGCAAATAACAATAGAACTGAGTTGGTTGATACCGGTGCCCGACAGCAGTTGGTTGAACGGGATAATGGGTTGGTTGAAGAGGTGCGGATGTTAAGACAACACATGGCAGACATGTATCAAGCCTGGATGACTGGGAGGGCACCATCCCCGCCACCACCGATTTTTTCGGATGCTGCCCTTACCCAAACTCCCAACACAATGCCGGATGATCCTCCATATTCTCCAGATACACCCGCTCATCACAATTTTCCCAAACACCCTAGTAGCTCCATTACTCATCCTCCAGTTACTTCTCCCCAATATTGCCCTCCTGTCATATCCACTACCCCAAACAATGAATACCCACTCAAAGCTCGTAATGCCCAATATCACCCTCCAGAGGTTGCCCACAGGGTCCTTGCTTCATACAAGAAGAGCTCCTAGGATGAGCTCCATGCTAGGAATGAAAAGGTTACAGGAAGAGAAGGACGAGATGGGACGCCCAGGAAGCTGAAAAGCATAGAACTGTCCTTAAGGGACAAGCGAAGAATGGGAGGCCAGGGTAGCATGACTTGCAAAGAACTGATTGTGCCCCATGACGTCCGCCTGCCCGCGGGGTTCAAAGTGCCAAAATTTAACTTGTATGATGGGCGTGGAGATCCGGTAGCCCACCTGAGGATCTATTGCAACGAAATGAGGATTGTTGGAGAGAAAGATGACTTGATGATGGCGTATTTCGGTGAGAGCCTGGCTGGGGCAGCCTTGGACTGGCATACTCGTCAAGATGGTGATAAGTGGCTTACATTGGGTGACATGGCTCAAGACTTTGTCCGATACTTTCAATGCAAATCGAGTGTTACCCCAGACCGCTCCTCGCTATCTAAGATGGAAAAGAAGCTGGAGGAAAGCTTTAACGAGTTTGGGCTCAGATGGAGGGAGCAAGCTGCTCGAGTCAGCCCCCCGATTGGCGAAGAAGAAATGGTTGAGCTTTTTCTACAAGCCCAGGGACCCACCTACTTCAGTCATTTGATCCCGGCCTTGGGAAAGCCTTTCAATGATGTATTAAAAATGGGGGAGCTAGTAGAAGAAGGGATCAAGTCAGGCAAAATCGTGAGTTGTTCGGAAGCCATTCCAGTAAGCTTGGGTGGAAGAAAGAGAAACAGAAAAGACGATCCGATAGGTTTTCCTGATCAACACTTCCAGCCTCGACGTCGTCCCCACGGGTATCCGTGTGCACTATATGACTCTCCCAGACGCTACCTCTCTTTACAGAAATCTCAAAGTCGCACATCACATTCCCAGTACCCAGCTCCACAAAATGCATATCTACCCCCGCGAGCTTACCAAAAACACCCTGGATCAGGTTTTTAGCCCAATCCAGCATTTAAAAATGAGAGGTTACGAAAGAAGAAAACCTTCACTCCGTTGGGAGAGTCATATGCCAGTCTGTTCCAGAGGTTAAGGACATTGGACATGTTGAAGCCGATTCAGATAAAAACACCGAATCCTCTTCCAAAGAAATTTGATCTTTCTCAAAGGTGCGCATACTGCTCAGATGCCCCGGGGCATGACATAAAGAAATGTTGGAATCTAAAGAATGCGATTCAGAAGCTTATTGATGCAGGCGACATTGTCGTGCAAAGTCCAGATGCGACAAACACTAGCCGAAGGCCATTTCCGGTGCATAATGAGACGCATATGGTGGGTATGATTTATTTTGAAAAGGAACATGAGAACTCTTCTGAGATCCTTGGAGGGCCACATGCTACTAAGGTTTTAGCGTTATCAGAGGTTGAGCGTGAGAACAAGCCGGCAAAAGGAACCCAAGAGCAGTTTGCTAAGAACAGCGTGATGAAGACTTGTGAAGGTTCCAGCAATATTGGTACGAAACTCAGTGGCTAAGATGCCGTGCTTGATAATTGGGAAGACGCTCCATTTCTTGGTCATTCAGAGTGGAGTTTTGGTGGTTTATTTTGTTGTCATTTCTGTTATCCGGGTTATTTCAGGGTTGTAATCCGGATACTGTCTTGTAACCCAAACCCTTCTATCCTTTCACTTTGCCTTGTTTGTTTAGTCGTAATAGTTTATTTAGTGTCGTCTAGGTTTGTTCAAGGGTTGTAACCCTAGTCTAGTTTGCTTGTTTTGTTGTTTAAACCCTTTCACCGTCAGTCTAATGCAATTCTCTGTGTCCTGCCATTTCTAGTCATTTTGTTTAGTTCTCTTCTCCTTTTACAGTTCTTTTCATGCTGGTTCTAGTGACATGACATGCACGCATAATTCTCAGCCTGGTTAAAAGTCAGTTTAGTAACGAAGCAATGAGACAATGTTGAAGATGATAGGGATATTTGAGGGAAATAAGTGAAACCGGGGCAGATAGAACATAAAGAAATACTGTTGAAATGCATCATGCCGCACCGGTTTGAAGCTAAAGGCAAGTTTGCCCCAAGTCTACAGGGGTCGTTCGTGGTACCGAGATTGTTGTCCAATGGTGCTGGGTAATTGACAAATGTAGAAGGCAAATGTGTGGATATGGTTAGTAATTCTGGTGTAATCAAAAGATGTTACCCCTTTCCTCATGTTTGTTTAATTATGTAGTTTGTACTGGGCATGTTCTGGAGATTGGAATGACGAAGGCATTTTGTTCTGCTATCCAAACACTTTATCCTTTGTTACCCCTTTTGAGCCTCGGTTATTTTCTTGGATACCCCTCTTTCGGAATCAATAATAAAATCCGTAAGCCCGAGCGGGGAAAGAAAGTGGAGAAACAAGAGAAAACAGTGAAAAAGAAAAAAGAAGAGAAAAGAAAAAAGAAAAGACAAGAAAAAAGAAAAGAAAAGAAAAGAAAAGAAAAGAAAAAAGAAGAGAAAAGAAAAGAAAAGGAAAAAAAGAAGAGAAAAGAAAAAGAAAAGACAAGAAAAAAGAAAAGAAAAGAAAAGAAAAAAGAAGAGAAAAGAAAAGAAAAGAAAAAAAAGAAGAGAAAAGAAAAAGAAAAGAAAAGAAAAGAGAAGGAAAAGAAAAGAAATGAAAAGGAAAAAAAGGAAAAGCGGAAGAAAAGGAAAGATCGCAACAACGAAGTAATTTCTATGACATGAACTACATTTGACTTGATTCCGAAAGGATACGTACGCAGCCTTTCTCTGAGGTTCAGTCACACCAAATAAAAATCCAAAAGTCCCCAAGGAAGAAACTGGGGCAGCAGTTGTGGTTGTGCAAGAGGTTTGATCCCGAAAGTTGTAGTTTTAAACCCACGTCAAATTGTTTTGAGCCTTTGATACCCTTTCTTTCTAACCCCGTCCAAAAGCCTGCACTACGGTCCAAAGAAAGACCTTCTGATCAGTCTGCAGAGAATGCCAAGTCGAGCAAGAAGAGGAGATTTATGCTATAAATAACACTCCGGTCCAAGCAGAAAAAGGGAAAATGAGAGAATCTTGATGATAAATGCCCTCACGGGTACCACAAGGCAATGAAGGCTGAGAGAAATCAAAAATGAGAGAGTCTTATTGGTGAAAACCTTCACGGGCACCATAAGGCGGCGGTGAAATGAGAGAAAGACCCAAAATGAGAGAGGCTTGATGGTGAAAACCCTTCGGGCACTACAAGTCGAAAACGGATTGTGATTCAAATCGGATAAGCGGAGCATTGAAGCCTAGTTTCACGGCGAAAAGGTACAACAAGAGCTGAACATCAGATTTGCTTAATAGAATAGGCTGCAAGTGCATGTCAAGGTCATCAGAGTCGGTATCCACATCCGATAGGTTTCTGCTTTGTAGTCTTCTTGTTAGGAATCATCTCTTTCCATTATCCTTTACTCTGTTCCTTTTGTCTTGTTTACTCCCTCTTCCTGAGTCTGTTCGGTCATAACAAGTGAGAAATGACTTCAAAATCTGCCACCAGCTCTCCAAAGCATCATCTGTCAGGAAAGAACAGCAGGCACACTGAGTTGGAAACAATCTACATGCCTTGGGATCCTTGTGAAATGCAAGGGCTTGGTATCTGTCAACTCATGAACAACGCAATAAATGAAGGGTTTAGGGTGAACGGATCAAAGGTATTTTCGGTAAAACACGAAAGGTTTGGTACATATCAGATGGAGGGTGCTTGGTGAACGGATCAGAGGTATTTTCTGCGTTAAGGGTAACAAAGGAAGTGGTTAGCAAGGTCTCCAAGTGAGAATCAGTTATCAAGGCGGGTGAAGGAACAATAAACTTCAAGGCCCAGGCCAGTGGTTAAGTCAAGAAAGAACATCATGTACACGAAGTAGGAGCAATAGACGTGCTTTGGGATTCATATGAGACATAAGGGTTGGGGGAATGCCAGTTCATGCAATGCAACAAGTAGAGGATATCGGGAACAAGCAAGGTCTTCGGGTGAAAATCAGTCATCTTGGCAAATGCGGAAGCAGCCGCCTTCAAGGTTCAAGGCCACAAACTAACCACCATATTTTAAACTCACAAGTTTTCTTTGTTTGAAACAGGAACAAAGCGGTGCAAGAAAGTTGGTTCAACAATAAGAAAAAACAAAGAAAAGAAAAGGAAGAAGAGGGGAGCCGACAAAAGGGAAGTTTCTCAAATCTTCGCCCTTGCCTGTCTTGTTAGCGTGCATAAAATGCTGCCATTGCTTTTCACATTTTTCCTCCTAGGATAAAAGTCCTAGTCTGATGAATCTTCTCCTAGGATCAACATCTTAGTCTGATGAATCTTTCTCCTATGATAACAAAAGACCTAGTCTGATGAATCTTCTCCTAGGATCAACATGAATCTTTCTCCTAAGATAACAAAAAAAAAAAAAACTAGTCTAATGAACTTTCTCCTAAGATCAAAATCTTAGTCTGATAAATTTTCTCCTAGGATCAAAATCTTAGTCTGATGAATCTTTCTCCTAAGATAGAAATCTTAGTCTGATGAATTGTTCTCCTAAGAAAGAAGACCTAGTCTGTTAAATTTTCTCCTAGGATCTAAATCTTAGTCTGATGAATCTTTCTCCAAAGATAGACGACCTAGTCTGATGAACTTTCTCCTAGGATCAAAATCTTAGTCTGATGAATCTTTCTCCTAAGATAGAAAATCTTAGTCTGATGAATTGTTCTCCTAAGAAAGAAGACCTAGTCTGTTGAATTTTCTCCTAGGATCTAAATCTTAGTCTGATGAATCTTTCTCCTAAGATGGACGACCTAGTCTGATGAACCTTTTCCTAGGATCAAAATCTTAGTCTAATGAAGCTTTCTCCTAAGATAATAAAAATGGACCTAGTCTGATGAATTTTTTCCTAAGATAGACGACCTAGTCTGATGAACCTTCTCCCAGGATCAAAATCTTAGTCTGATGAAGCTTTCTCCTAAGATAATAAAAATGGACCTAGTCTGATGAATCTTCTCCTAAGGATCTAAATCTTAGTCTGATGAAGCTTTCTCCTAAGATAATAAAAATGGACCTAGTCTGATGAATCTTCTCCTAAGGATCTAAATCTTAGTCTGATGAATCTTTCTCCTAAGATAGACGACCTAGTCTGACGAACCTTCTCCTAGGATCAAAATCTTAGTCTGATGAATCTTTCTCCTAAGATAGAAAATCTTAGTCTGATGAATTATTCTCCTAAGAAAGAAGACCTAGTCTGATGAATTTTCTCCTAAGATAGACGACCTAGTCTGATGAACCTTCTCCTAGGATCAAAATCTTAGTCTGATGAAGCTTTCTCCTAAGATAATAAAAATGGACCTAGTCTGATGAATCTTCTCTTAAGGATCAAAATCTTAGTCTGATGAATCTTTCTCCTAAGATAGACGACCTAGTCTGATGAACATTCTCCTAGGATCAAAATCTTGGTCCGATGAATCTTTCTCCTAAGATAATGAAAATGGACCTAGTCTGATGAACTTTCTCCTAGGGTCTAAATCTTAGTCTGATGAATCTATCTCCTAAGATAGAAAACCTAGTCTGATGAATTTGCTAATCAAATGTCTTTGGTTTTACTCACAGTATCGTGCATTACATCAATAGCTTATGTGATCTACATTTTGCTAACAATTCACAAATCTTCCTAGTGTAAACTGGGGCAGAAAATTTTCTTTGTTTGTTTATTTTGTTCAGCAATCAGGAGCCCACCTGGAGAACAAGGGAATACTTTTCAAGTTCAGCAGTCAGGAGCCCACCTGGAGAACAGGGGAATACTTTTCAAGTTTCAGCAGTCAGGAGCCCACCTAGAGAACAAGGGAAGTACAATTCAAATATTAGCTTTTAATTTTTAATATTTGATAACATGCTATACCCAGTCACCAAACTGGGGCAGAAATTTTCTTTGTTGTTTATTTTGTTGTAGTCAGGAGCCCACCTGGAGAACAAGGGAATACTTTTCAAGTCCAGCAATCAGGAGCCCACCTGGAGAACAAGGGAATACTTTTCAAGCGTCAGCAATCAGGAGCCTGCCTGGAGAATAGAGGCACATATTTCAAACTTCAGCAGTCCAGCATCACTCGGAGGAATGGCGAAACATCTCCAATCACGATGCAAGGCAACAACGCAAGAATTCCAGTGGAAGAATACAAGTTCAAGGCAACACAAGAGCAAGTTAGAAGACGTAGATAGGACCCTTTTGTAATTCATAGATCATAGCTTAGGCTAGCTTCTTTTTATTTTAACATGGTGTAATAAGGAGGTCAGCGAGCGGTAGCAGCAGCAATAATAGTGAAATCACAACTCCTGGTAGTCCCAGCTACCAAACCTTCTTGAACTACACTGACCTGATTCCTTTTTAGCCAAGGATATGTAGGCAGCCTCCGAAGCAGGGTGCGGTCAACTCTTTCAAAAATGCTTCACACGGAATATTCAAACGGGCAAAAAATTGCTCGTATTTGCTCACTTATCTTTGCCCGAGAACTCAGCGTGTTCCCGAGCAAAGAGGGGCAGCTGTGAGCACGTGATTTTTCCCTATATGAATTACTCCCATAAATTCAAAACAAAATAACTTCTTTTCATTGTTTGCAATTTTATGGATTTTTTTGGCATTTTTTGTCAATTGTTTGCATTTGTTTGTGCACATTTATTATTGCTTAATAAAAAAATACTTGGCATTTGCATGTAGGGTTAATTTCACATTTTAGGATTAACTAGTGATTAATTTTACAAACAAATAAAGAAATAACAAAAAGGGTTCTTTTTGCACTTATATTTTTAATTGTCTTAGTTTTTTGGGAATTAGTTTGTTGGAGCTCAAGTAATATAATTTTAGAGTCATTGGGTCTTTTAGTTTTAGTGTTGCATTTAACAAAAATAAAAAAAAAGGGAAAAACAAATAAAAGAAATAAAAAAAAGGAAAGAAAACAAATACAAAGAATTAAAAGGCCCGAATTTGGGCCAGGTGTGTTTCCACCCAAATGAGACCCCGAAATCGGACCAAATACACCCCCGGACCAGGCCCAAACGCCCCAAACCCGGTCCAAACGGCCAGCTCTGTCTAACACACCAAACGACGCCGTTTCACCCAGGTCCAATCTCAACCGTCTATGTTCATTGATCTGACGGTTGAGAAGCCCCTTCCACTAAATATATAACTGTCCGATCGTCCCCCCCCCCCATCTCGTCTCCTTCACCACAACTCTCTAACCAGAAACCCTAGCAATGGCCGCCCCAAATCCCTCAGCCTTCCTCATGGCGGCGCCACCATAAACACCACCAACCACCACCAAAATAACACCATAAGACCTCCTCACTCCCCTCGTTCCAAATCCATGGTCCTTTTCCCTCAAATATCAACCAAATCCTTCGAATCTTAATTTGAAGACCCGGCCAAAACCTTACCTCTTCCAAATCCGACCAAAATTACATCTTACAATCTCCTTGACCTCCTCATTCCGAAACCCAAACCAAAACCTTTCAAATCTAAGTAGAACCCCGTGAATTGCAGATCTAAGGTTCGAGGTCTCAGCCTGTTTTAGGAGTTTCAAGAATGGAATTCACTAGGACCTTCTAGAATGGGTCTTAAGATTGAAATTCAGAAAATAGGAGTAGTGACTTGGGTAGCAAGTCAATAAATAAAGGACTAAGTAGTTAAAATCTGGAAAAAAAAAGAGGGACTAATAGTGTAAATAGAAAATAGAAGGGCTGCTCTCATTTTGCCTATAAAAGGTAGTAGATACTGCCTTGTTTTACAAGTTTGGAGCCTCCAAAATTCCCCCCAAAAATATTCTGTAGTTCTAGAAGCTGAAATTTGAATTCCAGATTCAACAACTAGATCTAAAATTCTAAATCTTTTTTTATCTTTTAAAAAAACAAAGCTCCAAAAAATACACAAAAGCTACAGAAAATACCAAAAAAAGCAACTGTTACATTGAGTTTCCTAACCTAATTGCAAGTTATAGCAATTGTTCTCTAGTGATTGAAGTGTTAAAGGGCTTTTTGGTTTAACTTTGGGCTGAATTGGTTGTTTTCGAGTCGAGCTAGTGGTTTGCTGAAGTTACAGAAGGTTCTGGTGCATTTTCAAGTTCATTTGGGTCATTCAAGTTGTTGATTGCTTTGTTCTGTTTGATTTCGAGCTGTTTTGGACTACTGAATCATTTTCTGGGCTGTTGTTACTCGTTTGTTGACTGCTGCTAACCTTTTTTACCTCTTATTCCTTCCTAACTTCCAGGTACATGTCCTGAATCTCAATATCATGTAGATCCTCAGCTGAAAATGAAATGAAGTGGAAGCATAATTTTGTTTCAATGTTTTCATTATGCTTGACTATAATAATTTGGACTGTATTGGACTGCTTAGGTTTCTCTAGTTTGTATTAATCAGACTGTCTATCAATTGTGTAGTGTAGTTGAAGGCCATTTTAATATGTTGTTCATTACGTGTTTCTGCATAGGTTAGCTTGTTGTAAAGTTCAATTAATAAGCAGTAATGTCCCTGCTTCGTGAATTTGAATTCGTTTAAATTTGAGTTAGCATGACCAAGTGTTGCTTCTGCAACTGTTAACATTGGAGGTTATTTGCGAAGTGATTTGGGTCATTTAATTTGTTGCTTGAGCGTTGTCTGGGTTTAATTTCGAATCCCTGCCTTGCCAGGGCACGTGAATGCTGTTTGGGCTTGTAAGGACTCCATGTTTGAGTCCAGAAGCATTTGAGTTTGTGAATCTGGGCTCATGTCCAGGCCCAGGTCAGACAGCCCCACGGAATGTGATTTGGGCTCTAACTTTTGGACCTTGACTTCGTTTCATGCAAAGAGCAATATTACTGCTGTTTTTCTGGTGTGGACTGAGTTTCCGTGAGCTCATGAACTGTTTTGGTAATTGGCTTGCTAATAATTAATTGGTAGGTTTTTGGGTCTTTCAAAGTAATTGGGCTTTTAGAGACGACCCAGTAGAAAACATAGTTCGCTTTAGGATATCCTTAAATGAAATGAGGTGCGCCGCGCCGAACAAAATCATACATGCGTGGCCCTTTTAATTATAGTGAAAATATAATTAGACCTCGGGACGTGCCATTTAGCGAATTTCATGGCCTCTCGCAAAGTTAATAATACGCTAGTTGCTTTAGGCCCGACATTTAATAATAATACTTTCCTAAATTCGGGTGCACATTTATGTGACCCAAATCCAAATCCCAACGAAGTTGAAATGTGTCGAGAACTATGGGTGCATTTATGTGACGTGGTTCGAGGCGTGTTTTCACGACGTTGCAATTCTCTTTAAAAATAATAATAAAAGCGGTTCAAAGTTAAAAGCATATAGGTTGAAACATGTTTTAAAATCAGATAAATAAGCCAAATATGACAGTTGAGCGACTGTACTAGAACCACGAAACTCGGGAGTGCCTAACCCCTTCTCCCGGGTTAACAGAATTCCTTACCCGGATTTCTGGTTCGCGGACTGTTAATAGAGTCATAATTTCCTCGGTTCGGGATTCAACCGGTGATTGGGACACCATTAATCTCCCAAGTGGCGACTCTGAATTCTCTTAATAAACGAATCCCGTTTCGATTGTCACTTCAAGTTGGAAATAACTCCTTTCTTATACCCCTCCGGGGGTGTAGTGAA
>NC_031989.1:32170046-32187653 GCF_001879085.1 Nicotiana attenuata
AATGTTACCACTATTCGTTTAGTAGTTTTAGTTTGTAGTTTTCGATTTACTAGTTACAAGGAAAAAAGAAAAATAAACTAAAAAAAAAAAAGAAACATTATTTCGTATCTTCTTTCTGGGCTGGAGTTCGTTTGAAGATGGAGCTCGATTGAAAGTTGCTGAGTTCGTTGCTGTCCGAGCTTCTGATTTCTACCCGTTTCTATTACTGATTGTGCTGATATTAGCTACTGTCTTCCACTTGTATTCAACGTTCGAGCAAAGTTAATCGAAAGCTCAATTTCAGGTTCATTTGCTGATTCTTTCTCTTATCTTGTTTGTGGTGTGATTAAAATATGGTAAGAACCTTAGGTTTGTTAGTTTGGCGAGTTGTTTGCGGTTTGGGTGCAAGGGTTGATTGGTGACTGATTTGAGTACACTATCTGGTATATTTGATCTTGTTTCAACATTTTGAGGTTGTGTTTGATTTCGCTCTTAGTCTTATATGATTCAATTTGAATTCGGCAAATAGCATGTTTAGTTGGTGAGTAAGAATGGCTAAGTCGCAATTTAGTTTTGAATTAAGCTGTTGGCAATACGTTCACTGACGCTTTGGTTCATTGTCTAAATATGCTTGTCTCTTTAGGTTTGGATTGACTTGTCTCCAGCTTATTAAGTCCTTGATATGTTCGTCTTCGCTAGTATCTGCTTGACATTTGCATCGAGTTGCTTCCTTGTCCCCATGTGGAAGTGCACTCTGATCTTCATGCTGTAAAAATTATGCATCTACTGTATTCATGAAGCAGTTCCTTTGAGCATTTTGTCTGTTTTCTTGAGGTTGTACTTGAGATACGTTACTTAAATCCTAAAACCAAGTCTTGGTAATTCTTCTTGTGTTCTTAAGGTAGCAATAGTGTCTGGCTGACTGTATATGTTCAGATTGCTTTATTTTCCTTGCTCTTGTTCGAAAATTTGTCTGCCATGATCTCTGCTACAAGAAATCTGCTCTTTCGAGCTGTTGAAGAAGCCGGTTAGAGTAGCAATTTGAATCGACAGCAGGGAGTGTTTGGACTGTTGGCCTTGGTGAAAGTCTGCCTTGTTTTGCAGTTGCCTAGGCAGCCTGTTTGCATGATTTTAAGTACAAAATTCTGCACTGGCTGGCCTGCAGCAGTCCTGATTACTAACAGTTCGTGTTCTTATATGTGTTCTGCGTGGTTTTTGACAGGTTTGTTGGTTAGATGCTTCCCTCCTCTTCTCCTTCTATCTTCATTTCTCCTCTTTCATTTCTGATAACTTTTTTTTAAAAAGCAACACTTTGATTGGAATTGGAACTTTCGTTCCTTTTTGGTTATTGAAATAACAGTAACATTGGTGGAGGATAGGATTTAAAGGGGAATTTCGTTCACAGTGTTTTAGTGGTTATTGTTCACTCGAACTTTCTAGGATCTAAACAATGATTCGACCAAAGATTTCTGCTGTGTGCTGTTGTATTTGCTGAGTTCCAACCTTCCTTCATATGTCCTTCATTTGTTAAATCTTAGACAGTTCATGGGCAATTAGGTACATATCTCCAATTTGTATTTCCTTTTTGACTTACAATGAAATGTTGGCATTTTTTTAATTCATTTACTGTGGTTGATTGAATCTGCCTGCTATTTTGTTGGGAACATAGCAGAACGTTTGGTTTGATTTAGTTAATACTTAAAATATGTTGTTGATCTAATTAGTGATGTGAAAAATGATTCTGTGACTGAAATTTTCTGGGGAGATCATCGCAGCTTATTTGTTGAGATTTTGGCCTTAGTGTCGCATAGTTGGTTCAATTGTGATGACTCTGGACCAATCATGTTATTGCATTGTTTAATTATATGCTTGTGCTCACAGCCGTTTCTGCAGATTCCTCATTGACAGTAGATAATTTGAATGTTAGTTTTAAATTGGAAAGTATACAAGATACTCATGAAAGTTTTTTTAGTTTAGATTATATTGCTCATCCTTAGTCTCGCAATAATTTCAATTTTAAGAGAAAGAAACAATCTTGAACATCCCTAGTTTGCTCTAGTTGAGGACAATCCTTTGAAAATAATTGAGGCGTGCCGTGCCGAACAAAATGACAATTGCGTGGCCCTCATTTTAATTCTGTATTGATCCTTAGATTTCGAGGGGTGCCATTTAGCAAATTCCATGGCCCTCGCAAGGTGCAAACGTGTAGTTGCTTTAGGCACGCAATTTAAATAATTTTACCTTCCTAAATACGGGTGCACATTTATGTGACCCAAATCCAAATCCCAACGAAGTGAAAATGTGTCAAAAATTGCGGGTGCATTTATGTGACGCGGTTCGAGACGTGTTTTCACGACGTTGCAATTCTCTTAAAATAATAATAATAAAAGCGGTTCAAAGTTAAAAGCACATAGATTAAAACATGTACTAAAATCAAAAAGGCCAGATATGACAGTTGAGCGACCGTGCTAGAACCACGGAGCCCGGGAATACCTAACACCTTCTCCCGAGTTAATAGAATTCCTTACTCGGATTTCTGGATCGCGGACTGTTAAACAGAGTCATAATTTCCTCGGTTCGGGATTCAATCGGTGACTTGGGACACCATTAATCTCCCAAGTGGCGATTCTAAAATCTTAATAATAAATTCCGTTCCGATTGTCCTTTAAGTGGAAAAACTCCCTTATTATACCCCCTTCCGGGGGGTGTAGTAAAAAAAAAAGGAGGTGTGACAGGTGTTGTACTTCTATAGTTTATTCTTGGGTTTTTGAGAGGCTGTTTGGTTCGAAAATTACTCCTGCTGTTGCTGGTTGTGATTGCTGTTTGTCAAATCTGCTTGCTGACCCTTCCTTCTTCATTCATTTGGTTTTATTCCAGGTACACGTATGAACTTGGTTTGATGTAGCTTTGAAGTAGAAATGAAATGAAAGATGCTCGTGTATTTGATCCGTAAACTATGCTTGCCTAGATTGTTACGCCTCAATTAGATGATTAGATGTAATTTGTTTAATACTGGTTTGATTCTAATTTGTATGCACATGAACCTGGGCTGTATAAATTGAACTGAACTGGACTGTTTTAAGATTGTTTAAATATTTTGGATTAGCTGTAAGTCCTTTTCCTAATACCTGGATGCTGCATGCAAGAGTTAGATCTAGATTGCTGTCATGGGATTTTTGGATCGTGAGTAATTCATTTTTAGGTCTTCAATAGCTGTATACCAGAATATGAGCCTGTTTTGTAAGAACTGCAATTCAAATATTATTGAACTGAACTGGACGTTGTCATCATCTCTTATACTAGAATATTAGTAGAATCAGTGTCCTCGCAGTCTTAAAATCAATTGAGAACATCGAACTTCTTCAATGTGTTAATGTGAGTAGGCATGTTGGTTTTGAACTAGGAAACTTGCACTTGTATATACTAAGTCTGCACAACCTCAGAGAATGAATGATCCATCTATTTTAGTTAATTAAGTAGTGTATTTCAGGCCAAGTAGTTGTTAGTATGTGAAATTATCTCCGAGGTCTTTACTTCAATGTTTTCTCCAACTCTAATTCATGTTTTGTATAAATCAGAATTTAAGTCTTGTCATTAGCTCATTAATTGCATCTCAAATCAGCTACATAGTAGCACAATTCCAACTTGATTCAAAATAACGTTTGGACTGCCTGGGCCATGCTTTTGGGTCTGATTTGGCCCAGTCATACACACTACCTAAGACCTCGCCTGATTTATATAATTAGGGACAGGCTGGTACATGTATGGGCCTAGAACCTAGTTCAATTGCTTTGTTTGGGGCTGGTACAAAGTTAAGAATGGCCTTTTTCTTCCCATGGGCCGTTTCAAGAGTTAACATGTTGCCGGTTTAATTTGATCATTAAAATTCTGGATGTGATGGTAGTAAATAATTTTGAAATACGAATTTGGGTTTTCGAGTTAAGTAGCAAGTTCAAATTAAAAGGTTTCTCCTTTTGTTTGAATCCAGACTTGAACATGAGGCCCGGATCTTATAACATTAATTAACTAAGGCTCTTTAGAGACAAACCCAATAGAAAATTATAGTTTGCTCTAGGATGGCCTTTAAATAATAAGATGAGATGAGCCTCGCCAAACAAAATGCATAAATTGCGGGGCCCTCATTAAATGCTTATATTAAAATACTTAGAATTCGGGGCGTGCCGTTTAGCGAATTTCACGGCCCTCCGCAAAGATAATAACCCGTTAGTCGCTCTTAGGCGCGCTTTCAATAATTTTACTTTCCTAAATACGGGTGTGCATTTCATGCAACCCAAATCCAAATCCCAAAACGTTGAATAAGAATGTGTCGAGGATCCGGGTGCATTTCATGTGACGTGATCCAAAAACATATTTTTAAACGACGTTCACTTTCTAAAAATTTGATTGAAAACGGTAAGCGAATTTAAAATTGCACAATAGGATAACATGTATTATAATCAGATTTTAGCCAAATATAGCAGTTGAGCAACCGTGCTAGAACCACGGAACTCGGGAGTGCCTAACCCCTTCTCCCGGGTTAATAGAATTCCTTACCCAGATTTCTGGTTCGCGACTGTAAAGCAGAGTCAAACCCTTTCCTCGATTCGGGATTCAAACCGGTGACTTGGGACACCATAAATCTCCCAAGTGGCGACTCTGAATCTCCTAATAAACGAATCCCGTTTCGATTGTCCTTTAATTGGAAAAACTCCTTTTATTAGACCCTTCACGGGGTGTAGCAGCGAAAAAGGAGGTGTGACAGGTCTTCACTCAGATCTTCACCTATTCGAAGATCCCGGCCATCTCCGGCTTTGCTCCGGTGGCTCTTGGTCTTTTGAGCCTGATTGTGATATTCTCTGGCTTAGATCGTGACTTTTCCAGGCTTTCTCGCTTCTAGGGTTCTTCCGAAACCCTAGCCTTTCGAGGTTCTCCTGATTCCTCTAGATCTGTTCTAGATCTATGTTTATTTTAAGGTTTTCAAACGATTTCTCAAAGTTTCTTTCAAAAGTGTGCTTTCAAACCTTTCATCTTCTCCGACTTAGGGTTTCTCTGATTTTGCATGCTCTACTGTGATTCTTATGTGTTTTCTTCTGCTGTGTTTTCTTCTACCTTGCTCTTCTGACTTACCCTACTGTATTTTGCATGATTTTTCTTTTATTATGTTTTCATGAAGTTTTCTGGGAAATAGATGTTTAAGGTCTCAGTCCCTTTGAGTTTTCTGAACTTATTTCGTTAGTATTCTTTTGCGTGACTTGCTTGTTTTCGTCTCTAGACTCGATTAATGGTAAAAACCCTAGAATTTAGGGGTTTCATTCGAGTTTGAGGCCACTTGTTACATGCTTTGTGTGCTTCTCATATCTAAACTTGCTTGGTTTCAAAACCCTAATCTCTGAGTTCCTGAAGTTGTTTCATCTTTGTTTCAACTTTGTTTCTCCATGTGGTTCTGACTTTTTCTGTAAGACCCTGTTTACTTGACTTTTTAGCACGCTTCTGATTAGCCTATACGACTATCATGTTTCGCTAGCATTATTGTTTCTCTTTGTCATGATTTAACCTCACACGCCCAATGTTGTGCATTCTTTATATACACTGGTTGTCCCTCTAGAATTTTGGGACTGATTTCAGACTTCCTTGTGTAAGCATGATTGATTCTTTTCTTGTTTTATTTGAAACCTCTCTTTAACCTTTCGATTCCCTTATTTCTGACTTGGTTCATTAGTGATTTTGAATCCCCGATTCCCTGATTTACTATGTACTAATTGATTTACTTTGTTTTTGCCTTATTTACTTAACCGTGTGTTTCAAATTTTCTTTCCTTAATTAAAACCCCTATGTATTTACCCCTTATTTGTATGCTATGCACAATATGTTTACTTGATCTCCTTCCTTAAATAATTTCTGCCCTTTACCGTTCAAATTTGAACTCCTCAATTAAAGGATTTTCTGCTACTGATTGATTCTAATTGATACATGATTATCTTCTTACCTTTGTTCCCTGCCTGATTTCAAACTATAAATACCTGCTCCTTTCTTAACACACACACACACGACCAACACTCGAGTCTTTTTTTCTGAACTCAGACTCACACTCATAAGTATACTCTTGCTATTTGTATTGTGGCCTGTTACAAGATTTCTGCTCTCTTTGCTTTTTGAAACTGGTATGTCCTAGTTTTAGTTCTAGCCCCAACTCCAATGTGTTTACTTACCAGTTCTTATGTCCATGTTCACTTTAATGTCTGAAGTATTTAATCTTTGTGTAATGTGTTCTGCCCATTTCTTGTAATGAATCCCATTCCTATATCCCCTTATATGTTTTGAGCTATGGTTAAAAAACATGGCAATATAGCTGAAGTTATTGTCCATGGATATGAACTGGACTAAGCTTTTTCAATTTCCCATCCCCATTCCCTTATTATGTGTGTTGAGTTAAAGCTTTGGCCTGACAGTATTCTAATTACTGCCCAGGCCATGGTTGACCTTCAATAGGTCCTTACTCTCCAATGCTTGGCCAACAGGTTTGGTCAGGGGTGTGCCAGCCTACCTCATGGTTAGGTGTGACCACCAGCCTGCTTTGGCACTCCCTACCCCTCCCTATTACACTTGCACTCATTCTTAGAACTTAAGTTCTGCCCCTCTCTTGTGAGCCTTGCCTTGGGACCCCTGAGCTCCATCTGAACTTGGACACTTGAGGGTTGGCTCTTCCACACTGCACTATAACTCATTCTGATTAGCATCTTGGGTGTAAGCACTGCCTGGGGTTCCTGAACCCCCTTGGATCTCTGAAACACCCTAGATAAGAGAAGGCCTTGGAAATCTAGATCTCGGAAGTGGCTCAATCTCATATTATTAGACACTAAGTCTGAATTAGGCTGCTCGGATGTAGCTGATAGCTTATGATGTACTTTTAATTTCAGTCTTGTTCTACTGGTCTGTAATGATTTGTATAAACTCATGGGGATTCAATAAAAAAAATGGGGGAGGGGATTTATTTTTATGCACTAAGGGTATAAAATATGCCTATAGGGGTTTATTTCTGATTTGTGCAACTTCACACGTAAAAAACATGTCTATAGGATTTAACATTTTATTTCTGCAACTAAGCATATAGACATCCTGCCTGCAGGGTTTGCTTCTGAATTTCTGCATTTTCATATATAGAAATCATGTTCACAAGTTTATGCATCTGCATATAGAAATCATGCCTATAAGATTTCTGCACTTTCATATATAGAAATCATGCTCATAGGAATTCTGCACTGTCATATGTAGAAACTATACATATAAGAATTCTGTATATCAAACAGATATCCTGCTCATAAGAATTCTGCATGAAGAGACCATGTCTTTAAGATTCTGCATTTTCGCATCTATCATTAGGCAAATAGTTATAGGTCAAATAATAATCAATTGCATCCTAGATATCATGCTCGTAGGATTTCTCCACTCTTGCTAACGTCTGTAAAAGGTGCCTAAAATCAGTAAACGGCTAGAAAGCATGCCTATAGGAAATACCGATTCTGAACTGCCATGCTCGTTTAAGCAATATCAACTGCAAAACCTGTATTATTCTGATTAAAACTGGCAACCTTTTTCTGTAATCATTATGCCTCTTTCCTGAAACCAGTAGATACCATGCCTATAGGTCTGTTTAGCACATAGACAAAAGGTTTAACTAATCAACTGGATCAGTCTTAGACAACTGCATTCGAGTAAGCCTAATGTAGACTTCCTATCTGAAAATATGTGTAGAACCAGTCCGCTTATCGCTTTAATTTAATTTAAGACTAAACCATTACGTGCAAGACATGCTAAACTCTATGGCTTTATCTATTTTAGGAGGCTTATGTGAGCCCTACTTGCTTATTTGCTTTCCCCTTTACTTGCATTATGTGTTTTGATTGACGCCTTAGTATTTTGTCCTTTGAAAACTCTCCAAAAGGCCCCAAACCCCTCTCCCATTAGGACTAGTTAGTCCAAATGCCTTCGGGACTGATAGGATTGGGACGGGTACTAGCATGCAATATGTAATGAGGCATTCCGCGCTTTAATACCTTAATGGGGTAGGAAGGGTAGATATGGAATGATGACCACGCGATAACACCACGTGTATAAACGGTTACCGGGTGTTGTGTGGGGTGATCCATATTATTTATAAACATAGGACCCCTCTCCCTTTATCTATTTATTTTTATTTCGAAAACTACTTTCTTCTCAAATTTCAGCCTCTTTAATTTCGTTTAGTTTCAAATTATTTGCAACTATTATATGAAAACCCCCCTCGTATTTGTAATTCTTGCTTGTTTACTTATTGTTTGCACTTAAAGTCACAACTGTAGCATGGCCGGGAACCACACTAGTGGATCTTGAGGGGTGCCTAACACCTTCCCCTCGAGATAATTTCTAGCCCTTACCCGCACTCTGGTTCTTCATCTCAAATTCTTCCTTAAAGTGTCCTAATGCACTATAATCATTAGGTGGCGACTATTCAATTCCAAAACCCAATTCCCAAACGGGAATAGAGTTGCCTTTTCCAAAAAATATCGTAAACCCGATTTCTTGGAAAAAAGGGGGCGTCGACAATCCCACCATCATAAAAATACTCGAGGAACTCACGAAGAGGATCAATTCAAGAGAAAAAAGGATTGAGGACAACGACAAAAATGTGGAAATATACAACTCGAGGGTTGACCAAATACCGGGAGCACCTCCGATTTTGAAAGGAACTCAAAGAAGTTCGTGCAAAAACCATTCCCCCAAAGTGCGGCTCCGAAGCCCATCACGAAGAAGTTGCGGATGCCAGACATCCCAAAATACAACGGGACCACTGATCCTAACGAGCACATCACCACGTATACTTGTGGCATCAAAGGAAATAATTTGGAAGACGATGAGATTGAGTCCGTTTCGCTAAAAAAGTTTGGGCAAACTCTGTCTGAGGGTGCCATGATTTTGTACCATAACTTACCCTCGAACTCTATTGATATGTTTTCCATGTTGGCGGACTCATTTGTAAAGGCACATGCCGGTGCCGTAAAATTTGCAACGAGGAAGTCCGATGTATTTAAAATAAAGCAAAGGGAGAACGAGATGCTGAGGGAGTTTGTATCCCGCTTCCAGTCAGAACGAATGGAGTTACCACTAGTCTCCGATGACTGGGCCGTACAAGCCTTCACACAGAGGCTAAATGAACAAAGTTCGATAGCTTCGAAGCAGTTGAAGCAGAACTTGATCGAATATCCCGCCGTGACTTGGGCGGATGTGCATAACAAGTACCAGTCAAAAATTAGGGTCGAGGATGACCAGTTGGGAGCCCCCTCGAGCTCAGTTCACCCAAGCAGGTTACTAGCAAAGGAGCCAGGAAACGCATACATGGAGTCGAGGTCGAACAAGGAAAGATATCAGCCATACTTTGAAGATCGAAGGAACATTCCAAGACGTAACATACCTCGGAATGATCGAAAAGCAGATTGAGGACACTCACGAGCAAAACCGGGTTTGATAGGCACTAGGGACCGGCAGAGGCGCCCCGATTATCAGAGTACAACTTCAGCGTCGATGCCTCGGGTATCGTCTCAGCCATTGGCAAAATTAGAGATACTAGATGGCACAAGCCTATACAGACTGATCCTTCCCAGAGGAACCCCAACTTGATGTGCAAATACCATGGTACTCATGGGCATCGGACCGAGGATTGCAGGCAACTTAGGGAGGAGGTAGCCCGATTGTTCAACGAGGGGCATCTTCCTGAATTTCTCAGCGACCGGGCCAAGAACCATTTTCGAGAAAGAGATGCAAGTAGGAAGAATGAACCTGGAGAACCTCAACATGTCATTCACATGATCATCGGTGGAGTCGATGTCCCACAGGGACCGATATTCGAACGTACCAAAGTATCCATCACAAGGGAGAAACGGACTCGGGACTACATGCCCGAGGACACCCTCACATTCGGCGAAGAAGACATCGAGGCCTTATCTCAGCCTCATAACGATGCTCTGCTAATTTCTATCCTTTTAAATAAAGTTCAAGTTAAAGTGTTTCGTGGATCCAGGTAGCTCAGCAAATATAATCGGGTCAAGGGTCATGGAGCAGCTCGGGTTGCTCGGTCAGATCATACCAGCACCTCGAGTCTTGAACGTCTTTAACATGGCAAGTGAAACGACGAAGGGGGAAATCATCCTCCCAATCAACGTGGCCAGAACCATACAAGAGACCAAATTTCATGTCATCGAAGGAGGCATGAGGTATAATACTTTGCTTGGAAGGTCGTGGATCTATAGCATGAGGGCAGTACCATCGACCCTTCATCAGATGATGAAGTTCCCAACAAAGGATGGTGTGAAAACAGTATATAAAGAACAACATGCAGCTAAGGAGATGTTTGCAGTACACGACTTGACACCGGTATCGATACTATCCGCATCAGAAAAGTCAAAAGACAAACATGTGGCCAAATAGCAATCACAGACCATACCCTCGGTTGAGCCCGAGGGACAGGTGATCGATGAACAGGTGATAAAGGACGAAGAAGAAGATTTCCTCACCCCCCCCCCCCGTGCCTTCATTGCCCCTGAGGAATCGAATGCGACGAAGTCCACGGTCGAAGAACTCGAGCAAGCCATGTTGATTGAGCATCTTCCAGAACAAAAGGTATACCTGGGGACGGGGTTAACCCACGAACTCATGAAAAAACTTATTCAATTTCTTATCAATAACATCGATTTCTTCGCCTGGTCCCACTCAGATATGACAGGGATCCCACAGGAGATAACTATCCATCGACTAAGTGTCGATCCCAGGCTCAAACCGGTGAAGCAAAAGAGGAGACCTCGGTCCAAGGTAAAGCATGCATTCATCAAAAAAGAGTTAACCAAACTTCTAAAGATATGATCCATTAGGGAAGTGAAATTTCCCGAATGGCTAGCTAACATAGTGGTAGTCCCTAAAAAGGGGAATAAACTTAGAATGTGTGTAGACTACAAGGATTTGAACAAACCATGCCCCAAAGATACCTTCCCATTGCTCAACATCGATCGTTTGATAGATGCTACGGCCGGCCACGAGATCCTTACTTTTCTCGACGCCTACTCCGGGTACAACCAAATTCAAATGAACCCGGAGGACCAAGAAAAGACTTCGTTCATCACAAAGTATGGTACGTATTGTTATAATGTAATGCCCTTCGGGCTAAAAAATGCAGGAGCCATATATCAACGCCTAGTTAATAAGATGTTTGAACATCATATAGGCAAATCCATGGAAGTTTATATTGATGACATGCTAGTTAAGTCCCTGCGCGCAGAGGACCATTTGACCCATTTGCAGGTGACGTTCGATATCCTACGAAAGTACAACATGAAGCTCAACCTTGAGAAATGTGCTTTTGGAGTCGACTCGGGCAAGTTCTTGGGCTTTATGGTGTCGAACAGGGTTATCGAGATCAACCCCGATAAAATCAAAGCCATCAAGGAAATCACCGTAGTGAATAATGTGAAAGCCGTGCAACGACTGACCGGACGGATAGCTGCCCTAGGACGATTTATCTCGAGGTCATCAGATCGGAGTCATCATTTCTTTTCCCTACTCAAAAAGAAGAACAACTTCGCATGGACTCCAAAGTGCCAACAAGCCTTGGAAGAGTTAAAACGGTATCTCTCTAGCCCACCCCTGCTCCATACTTCGAAGGAGGATGAAACACTCTACTTGTATTTAGCCGTGTCCGAGGTGGCGGTAAGTAGCGTGCTGGTTCGAGAAGAGCAAGGTGCGCAATTTCCTGTCTATTATGTGAGTCGGACCCTAGGAGATGCTGAAATCAGGTACCCACATTTGGAAAAGTTAGCCCTTGCATTAATAAGTGCATCCAGGAAATTAAAATCATACTTTCAATGCCATCCTATATGTGTATTGACCACGTATTGACTTCGAAGTATCTTGCATAAGCCCGAATCATCAGGCAGACTGGCCAAATGGGCCATCAAACTTGGAGGGTATGATATCGAATATCAGCCTCGAATGGCTATTAAGTCTCAAATTTTGGCAGACTTTGTGGCCGATTTCGCGCCTACCCTCGTACCCGAAGTAAAAAAGGAACTCTTGCTAAAAACGAGTACGTCATCGGGGGTTTGGACCCTTTTCACAGACGGTGCTTCGAATGTGAAAGGGTCCGGGCTCGGTATAGTCTTGAAACCGCCTACGGTGGTGTCATTAGGCAATCTATCAAAACTTCTAAATTAACGAACAATGAGGCCGAGTATGAGGCTATGATTGCAGGTCTCGAACTAGCCAAGGGCCTTAGAGCAGAAGTCATCGAGGCAAAATGTGACTCCCTTTTGGTGGTAAATCAAGTAAACGGGAGCTTCAAGGTTCGAGACGATCGAATGCAAAGGTACTTAGACAAACTCTAAGTGAAAACTACACCGCTTCAAGGAATGGACACTGGACCATGTACCTCGAGAACAGGATAGCGAGGCCGATGCACTAGCAAACTTAGGGTCATCGGTGGAAGAGGATGATATCGTCCCGGGCACTGTTGTCCAACTATCAAGGTCGGTGGTCGAAGAAGGCCATGCAGAAATTAATTCAACAAGTTTAACGTGGGATTGGAGGAATAAGTACATCGACTATCTGAATCATGGGAAGCTCCGCACGAACTCAAAAGAGTCAAGGGCCCTTCGAGCCAAAGCAGCTCGATTCTCACTCGATGAAAATGGAACGTTGTACAGAAGAACCTTCGATGGGCCACTAGCAGTGTGTTTGGGACCTGGGGACACCGATTATGTATTACGAGAAATCTACGAGGGCACTTGTGGGAACCATTCTGGCGTCGACTCTTTGGTTCGGAAGGTGATCAGAGCGGGGTATTATTGGGATAACATGGAAAAGGACACCAAGGAGTTTGTTCGAAGATGTGATAAATGCCAAAGATTTGCGCCGATGATCCATCAAACCGGCGAATAACTCCACTCGGTCCTATACCCGTGGCCATTCATGAAATGGGGGATGGACATCGTCGGCCCCCTACCAACGGCGCCAGGTAAAGCTAAATTTATTCTGCTTATGACTAACTACTTCTCAAAATGGGTAGAAACGCATGCCTTATGTCGGTTCGACTTAGTCTTGAGCAAAGTCACTCTCAACACTCGAGATCCAAACAAAGGGAAACAAGGCCCCAATTGGGAAGGACCATACCGTGTCCTCGGAGTCGTAGGGAAAGGATCCTACAAACTTAGCACAATGGAAGGTGAGCAACTACCAAACAATTGGAATGTATCGTTGCTCAAACGCTATTACTGCTGAGACATTCGATTGGAAACATCGAGGCACCTTTCAGCTCGAAGACCTTGGGTTTTAAAGCATGCGTTGCACTCTTTTTCCCTTAGATCGGGTTTTATCCCAAATGGGTTTTACCGGCAATGTTTTTAACGAGGCAACACCTATATGCTACCTAAGGAATATTCAACAAGTATTCAAGGTTTCTTTCCAATCAACCTCGAACACTGGGGGCATCATCCTCGGAGGACGCATTCTCGAAGAAAACAATTCATGCCAGGGGAGGCCTCGATAGGGGAATGTTGTAATGGGCCAAACGGTCAAATGAACCGTGTCCATATAGAATAGTCGAGCCCCCAGTGGCAAAATATGTACGCGTGTATCAAGTATTTGAAAATATATCAAAACACTTTGTGCCTCAAAGAAGTCTACTATTTTCACATTTAACGGCTCAAGGGCCATGACCCCGAATGCACTCGAGTACTCGGGGACTGTTATCGACAATAGATACATATCGAGTCATCAAACACTCGAACTTATAAGACCTCAAAGAGGCACACTCGAACTTATAAGACCTCAAAGAGGCACATTCGAGCTCAAAAGACCTCAAAGAGGCATCTCCTCGATATTAAGGCCAAGGCCATCACACTTGGGGACTAAAGGCTACGACCACATAAAAGACTACGGTCATATAAAGGGCTACGGCCGAAATAATGCGGCTCGGAGACGTCCGACTTTTGCCATAAAAAAGGCCTTCATGTACTTCGAATAAACCGGTTAAATCAGGCTACCCTCGGCAAAAGCAAATTATAAGGGGCTTCGATATATTCAGCCCTCGAATAAGGTGAAGGCTTCGATAACATCAGCCTTCGAGTGTCACGACCCAAACCGATGGGCCACGATGGACACCCGGTACCTTACTCAACCGAGTACCAACATAACGTATCTTTCATATCATTCTATCATAGGTAAATGAAGCGGAGTAAAGCATGAGGGAAGACAAACTTATACATATGAAGTACAGGCCTATAAGGCCGGCATGATTCTTTATATACTCGAAACATAGGCCGACAAGGACATACAAGTATCCGTATACATGACATCTATCTACGAGCCTCTAAGAGTACATACTTATCAAAAAGGTCGGTACAGGGCCCCACCATACCAAACAATACGCATCTAAATCATACTGACCAAACAAGCAACTCCGGAGCAAATGGAGCGCACCAACATCTTCCGCTGAGCTGATAGCCTACTTGGAGGACCTCGACCTGTGTATCAGGACCTGCGGGTATGAAATACAGCGTCCCCAAGCAGAAGGGACGTCATTACGAATAATGTACTGAGTATGTAAGGCACATAAATAAGTACATAAAAGACATGGAAGAAATATAGAGTAAGCGACTCAACCTTTAAGTCTGGATAACTCTGTAAATCATGAAATACTTATAGTGTCATGCATATGCGTATGAATGTCATATCGTGCATAGGTACATGTGTTCATAACATCATCAAGCCTCTGAGGGCATCCCATCATATCATCTCGGCCACTGTGGGCAAAATCATCAACGTATACCAGCTGATCAGGTAGTGGTGCGTATATAATGCCATAACCTTTCCCATATCCCATATACATATATATACATATATGTACGCGTATATAACGCCATCTGGTCATGGGTCAATGTGTATGTATAAATGCATGAAATACATATGAAATATGTTAATAAAATCTCTTGGCACGTCATAAGACCATTATGCCTCTGATTAACATCATGAAATAAACTTTATCAATTTACGTATTTTCTGAGGCCCATGGACAAACGATAGAATAATAAGACATATGGGGAATCAAGAACATAGGCATCTCTAGTATTTCTATAAATAGAGTCATTTATGGAAGTTGTGCATTTGCTCGTTTCGTTCGTGTTGTGTAGATCATGCCAGAAAGAATGAAGGGATAAACTTAACATACCTGTATGATCTCTTCCTTATTACTCAACCAAACTCAACACAACTTCTTGCATCTACAATAAGTGAAATGATATTGCCATTAACATATAATGTCGTACCATCGTATTTGGCTAGTCGCATGACTTAAGGAAAATCGGGCAGCAACTCCCCTATTTTTAATACATCCCAAAGACCACTAAGGGTCATCAACAACCATACAACAACAACTATAACCAACACCAGCAACAACAACAATATAATCCAATATGAGTTTCTCCGATTATCTTAACAATCATATTGAGTGCAAGCTCGTTTCTTTTACTCATAACAATATCTAAATTGAATCCAACTCTTATTCCATAAATTAGTTTATAAATTTTAGAGCATCATACTTATATGTATCATATTATTTCTAGTTTAAAACCTCCACAAAATGCCTTCCAAAACAGCCTCATACGTCTAGCACCTTAATTTTTATCGTCAATCACTTGTTTTTCATCTTTTCCTCTTCAATCAACTTAATTAACACCTAGGAAAGATTAAAAACAGCAACCACAACATTATCAAATTATTTCTCACAATTTTCAGCCACCACAAACCATATTTTTAACCACGAAATAGTCCAACCAAAAAGACAACTGTATCCTATGTTCCTTCAAGTGCATCTTATGTTTTTTCACTCAAACAACACAAAAAACACAAGATTAACCTTAGGCACAATCAAGAATAAGTTATACATATCTTGGACAGCAGCTACAACTCGAAACCCCATCCCAACTTAGCTCACAATAGCCCTCAATCACACCACAACATCATAGAAGTATTCTTTTGTAGTCTTTAACACCTTTGATGAGGATTTGAGTTGATTTCTCTTGAGCTTAGTTCTTGGAACCTTGGACAAGTTCTTTGAGAGTTTGAGAGTGTTTTGCAGTAATTGATCTCTGGATATTGATGAAATATAATGGATAAAAATAACTTATAAGCCCACCGCCTCAATTCTCCAAGCAGGTGGGTAAGCTACATGCTTGGCAGCTTGAGCAGTACCACTTCGGACACTTGTATCTCTCTACTCCGATATCGTATTGACAAACGGTTTGCACGTTGGAATATAGACACATAGAGCTTTAATTCCATATAAAGATCTCCATATAACTCTCAATATATTGGGAGAAAACTGTGTTGCAACTTGGCCTATAAACCTGCCAGCTTCTCCGAAGTGCGGCAATGTGACTTGGTGACCCTTACTTTAAAAATCCATATTTCTCTACCCTGATGTTGTATGAATAAATGGTTTGGACCGTTGGAAACTAGGTTCCAAGACCTTAATTTTGATATGATATATGTCCCAAAATGATATCATAAAGCTTACGAATTTAATTTCTCAAAATGGCTCGTTACAAGGCAAATCTTAACTCGAATTTTCCGTAAGTTAAATCCAATTTTTCCCAAACTTTATATTTTATGTACAAACATCATATATAGTCATATTATTACTTTACACTCGTTCAATCATGACTAACAAGTCTCATATTCATTATACGTCACCTTAGAACACACAGGGTGTAACACCAAACTTGTCGACTTTCGACAAAACTTATCTTCTTCAATTTGTTTAGCTTCTAAGCCTTCCAACCATCTTGGTACTTGTTATTCATGATCTTAAATATTATTAACTTCCACGGTAACATGATTAAATTACTTTATACTTTTCTTTCAAAGATGATTTCATTTCTGAGCTTACATCAATTGACTTACGACGTACATTTAAGTACGAAAAACATGGGGTGTAACAAAGAGGTATTCGATTAACGTTGTATATCAAATTACAAACAAGGTTCCAAACAATCGAACCTTCGAAAAACCCAAACGGGTACAAAAAACACACATACAAATTTTTTATATTTTCACTAAGTCTTTTAGCCGAAAAGAGGGAAACGTTTATAGCCATTTTAGAGGCCGAATTGGCCCCATCTAAAGAGCCTAAAGGCCAACCTAAAAGAGCCTAAGGGCCAACTTAAAAGAGCCTAAGGGCCAATATTTAAAGAGCATTAAGGCCGAAGCACACCATGCTCGAAGACCATACCTAGCTCGGACTCAAAAATCCCGAGCTAAAACTTAGCTCGAAGATCGAACCTTAAGTGGTAACCTATTATCGATCGATTGATCAAATATACAAAATTTGAGGGTCTATCCTACCCTGAATTTCAATAAACACTCAGAGGTTAGAGCATAAAAAATTAAACAAATTCTAAAGAAAAATCGAAGGCAAACGATCAAGGAAACTCCTTTTTATATATACAAAAAGATATTACACAGGAGTCCTACAAAGCAAAAAAAATTACAAAAAAGATAGAAAAAGTTCTACCTACTCCAGAGGGGCATCCCCCCCCCCCCCCCCCCCCC
>NC_031989.1:32187673-32263532 GCF_001879085.1 Nicotiana attenuata
TACCCCCACCCCCCCCCGACCTGTCGCTTTCCCGGGACCAGCCCCTTCCTCGGGGGTAGCTTCTTCGACAGCCTCCTTCTCTTTATCTTCTTCGACGTCATCGTCATCATTGGAGGAAAGGACAAATTTGGCATCAGCCTTAGCTTGCTTTATCTCATCGAAAAGATCAAAGCCCTTAGCGTGAACCTCTTCGAGGGTCTCCCTCCGGGATCGGAGTCGGGCAGAGTCGCTGTTTCTTTTCTCTCGATCGGAAACCTCCCTCAACTCCATCTGAGCATCGGCAGTACCTTCAAATAGATGGCCACCGTCTTGTCAGCCTTAGCTTGTATTTCTCGGCCCTCGGCCCTCGGCCCTAGCTTCCACAGCTTCGGCCTTGGCCTTCACAAGACCAGCCTCGAGCTCGACTATTCTGCCAGCTTGAATCAAGCTGCTCCCTTGAGCATTCCGCAATTGAACCTCGAGGGCTGATACCTTCACTAGTGCATCATTTTTAGCCACTACGGGGGCGTCCATCTTCGCCTTCCATTCATTGCACTCGGCTCGGACTTGATCGACCTCGCCCTGGAGCTGCCCAATCACGTCTAGCTTTTGATGCAGCTGAGACATGAAGTATTAGCCTCCGAAAACGGGAGAGGTAGCCTATATTTTTTCCAGAACAGAGGTTACCTGCTTTTGTAACTCATTCTCGTATCACGAGCTTTGGTCAACTCCGATCGAAGATGCTTCAGTTCTTCCTCCTTTTTGTCAAGGAGAAGCCCAAGGGTTTTCTCCTCATTTGAAGCCCTACGTAATTCAACTTCACAGTGACGCAATTCGGTCTTCAATTTGTCGAATGCCTACACAAAGAAAAGGAATGATCTATAAGACAAATGAAGAAAAGTATGGCATTGGAGAAATATCAATGCCACTAAAAACTTACAATTAAGCAGAGACGCTGAGCCTCCTCGAAGATTGAGATCGCATCCGCGGGGTCGGCCCCATCGACCCCGGCAAAGTAACCCTGGAAGGGGTCATTTTCACTCGGTACTCCGCCGAGCTCAGATGTCTTCACGTTCTGAGCATCCCTGATGGTATCCTCGGAGAAGACCGGAAACGATGAAGAATGACCTGCTGTCATGGCCCCGGGGAGATCACCCGAGGCGCTCTGCTCGGGCAGAGGAGCTTCGAAGCTCGTTTCCTTTGGAGCATTTCCATAAGTCTGAGAAGCAGTTTCCGCATCAGATGATGCAGGGCCTTCATCCCCCTTTTCTTTTAAAATTCCTTACTCGAGGCTAGGGGCCCCGATCTCAGTAGGCTTGACAACCACAGAAGATTTCCTGATTCGGACCAGTGTCGAGCCCTCCATCTCGTCACCATCATCGTCTATGAATTGGTGGGCCGAGTCAACATCCACATTGATGAAGACACTTTTCTTACGCCTCCGAGCGGGCCCTGCTTGCCTTTGAGTGTCCTCTCTCTTCAAGGACCTTTTTCTCTTGTTATCCTCCTTTGACTTTAGAGCCGAAGGCCCTACTTCCTCCCGGAAGAGGGCGACCTCATTTCGAAGAACTCACCAATACCTACGATAAAGAAATCAAGTCACATGAAGAAAGACATTCTTAATAAAGAAAGAAACATTATGACATGTACCGTGGTGTTTCGCTTCCCACTTGCCTTTCGACAAGTCCCGCCATTTGTGTTTGTTGTATGGTGAAGTAGCAGCTAGTTTGCGAACCCATTCCTCAAGGTTGAGGATCACATTAGGCA
Source organism: Nicotiana attenuata (assembly GCF_001879085.1). NCBI lineage: Eukaryota > Viridiplantae > Streptophyta > Magnoliopsida > Solanales > Solanaceae > Nicotiana > Nicotiana attenuata. The sequence continues at coordinate 32,189,420 of NC_031989.1, forward strand.
TCCACGAAACCGCTGCAGAGAAGGGAAATGAGTAAGTACGCGAAGTTTAGCAAAAATCTATGGAAAAGAATTAAAAGAATTCCACTCACGTTCAAAATTCCATTCCTCGGGGAACGGCAAGAACTCCTCGGGAATAATATTGACAGTCCTCACCCGGATGAACCGGCTCATCCAACCTCGATCCTTGCCTTCGTCATTACCGGCGAAGAAGGACTTGGTCGATCGGCGTTGAAGTTTGATTAAACCTCGGAAATACTGAGGCCGATATAATCTGATGAGGTGGCTGAGGGTGAACTCGAGCCCGACTTTTTCGGTGAAGAACCTCATCATTATTACGATGCGCCAAAAGGACGGATGAATCTGGCCTAGGGTCACTTGATATCTTTGGCAAAATTCAAGCACGAATGGGTCGAGGGGACCCAACGTAAAGGGGTATGTATACACACTCAGGAATCCTCCTACGTAAGTTGTGATGTCCTCCCCACGATAAGGTATTTGCAGAACGACCTTCTCTTCCCAATTACACTCTCTCCTCACAGCATCGAGGTGTCCTTCCTCAATTGACCTTATGTAACTCGAGGCATGCTCTCAACGGCCGGGGACGTCGGGACGGTTCTCGACTATAAAGTCCTTTTGTAAGGAAAATCTGCCCGGTACGAGCTCATGAAGCGCTGACGACGTACCACCGGCCGGACGGGAAGTGGAAGTGGAGTTTCCCTCTTTCTGAGGAACGGATTTGGAAGTTTTTGCCATCAGTTCTTTAGAAGAAGAAGATAGAAATGAATAAGCCTGCAAGGTTTTGAATCGATACGGCGGAGGAACTGGAAGTAAAAAAGGAAATGTATAGAAGAGAAAGGCGTTGCAAGATGGAAAAGTCCTTAATGAGAAGAGAAAATAAGTATATATAGAGGAAGGCAACGGCGATTCATTAATATTGATGGCCGACCGGCTCTGACGCGTATTTAATGCTTTTGGGGAAGAGAACCGACGGGACGCTTCGGTCATTTCAACGCTTACGTCATAAGAGTGATGCCATCATAAAGGACTTCGGGAATTCAAAACGTTTCATATCATTTCATTCTAAGAAACGCGGGGACTATCTGTATACGACCGAAATCGAAGAGCTCGATTTCGAGGTCTGAATGGAACCCCGGGCTCGAGTTCAGGGTAGCACGAAGTAAAGTCTAGATCTGATTGGAAAATGCATACCTCAGGGAAGCAATTCGAAGATCCGCCATTGCCTCGGGGGCAGTACATTTTCGATGACACGCAAGAAAGAGCGGGAATTTCTCAAGGATATGTGGATCAGGGTATAAATTAAGGGATAAGATTTTTACGAAATGGTACAAGTCCGTACTAGGTTGTTATACAGCTGTACCAATAGAATTCTTTGTCATAATTGGAATTGTACTATATTAGGGTTTTCCCCTTCCATATAAAGGGGACCCCAATCTTGGTAAAAAATGATCTGAATCACTGCAATAGAATATTCTACTCTGCTTTTCTCGTTAGCCGTGCTCCCTAATTGTTCTTCAGCATTATTATTTTTACTTTATTGTCCATACTTTGCTTACTCTTAGCTCACCTCGAGGCCCCCGAGATAATCGAGCTCGAGGTCCCCATTGCCCCAACAAGCTGGTTTGGTTCATCAATTCTTACTACTTTAACTTAATATAACTTATATATTCGCTGGTATTAGAATAAATCACATATCTTTAAAATCACAAATCATCTTTAATTGTTACTGACGTTTTCCGAGGTAAACATAAATCACATTAGCTTGATAGATTAAAAAAATATGTACATACACCCCAATCAAGTAAAAAAGTAAACTCATCTATAGATAGCCAATGGATATTAGGTTTTCAAAACAAAAACAAAAAAAATTCGCATAATAAAAAATTGATCTTTATTTACATTCCCGTTTCAATGCTCTACTATTTATTCATTCTCATAATCTCCTTTTGGTAATTACAATTGTGTATTCAAATTTCAACACCTTATTTTTTATGTATCATTAATTTGATGAGGCATCTTATATGTCATTTTGTTATTATTATTTTTCATTAGGTATCTACTACTTTCCATCGGTAAATGTACCAAATAATTCTTATCACCAATAATTAACTTTTTATCTATTTTTGATCACATTCTTAAGTGCTTAGTCATTTTATCATAACTATCAATTATTATTTTTATTTAATTTTTATAGTATTTGTTCGTTTTAGTTAAAAATGACAACATCATCCATTCTTCTACTTTACACAATAATTTCCATTAAATTTTTTAAGCTATGATTATTTTGTCCATGTATTCCAATTTGTTTGCCATAATTTGTCTCTACACAAAATTGAAGAAATAATTTTTTTTTTAGAACTTATAATTTTATATATACCATAATATTTGTATGGTTGTGAGACCTTAAAAAGGTATACCATACTATTATGTGGCTATAAAACATTAAAAATATAACATTCTATTTTTTAATGAGCTACAACTTTTAACATGGCTTGTAGTTGACTTGGAACAAAAAAGGAAAACATTTTCTAAAAGCTGAATCAATTCCAAGCAAGTACACTACAACCTGCTAACCGTAAAAACACGTACATAAGCATTTGGAATATTATTATTATTACTATTACTACTTGTTTGGAAGCAAACGACCGAAGTGAGTTTGGTCTGAGTTCAAGTTTATTCAGTTTGGCAGTATGGCCGGGAATTGGCTACCGGCGGCAAAGCTAACCGGAAGTGGGCGGCCGGTGCTTGAACCAGGCGAAGTAGAGTGCAGCCTTCTCTCCTCCGCAGACCTCCTTTCTGAAGAAAACCCAAACTTCCCTCACCTTAAATCGGGCCTCCTCATTCTCACAACTCACCGTCTTATTTGGGTACAAGAATCATCCACCACCTCCCCTCCTATTGCCGTATTCATCCCTCTTTCAGGCGTCACTCACATCTTCCCCCTCAAAAAATCTATCAAGTCAATGTTTGCAAGCCCTAGATTCCGATTTCAGGCTTCACTTAAAGGGACGATGGTTGTAATTACTTTGATTTTTAGGGGTAAATCGGACATTGATTCGTTTTTAGAGAAGTTTTGGGAAGCATGGAGAAGGAAAGGTTGGGAAGATGGGGTAGTAAAATCTGGGCCGGAGGCTTCGGGTTCGGGTCATGTGTCGGGTGGTAATGGAGGATTTGCAGTGAGGATGCCGGTTGTTGGTGTAGCTGGGATATTGAGGAAAGAGCAGGAGATGTGGGAGAATACTGATAAGAGCTTGCAGGATGCTTTTCAGGATTTGAATGCTCTCATGGTATGCTAAAGTTCATGTCTTTTTATTTTATTTAGTTATTTTATGTGTTGATTTCAGTGATTTTGTGGATATGTAACAAATGAGTGCGATAAATTTTGGTATTAGCTTTAACATGCTCTTGTCTTGGCACGAATAGAACTTCCCTTTTTTAGTTTTCTGATATGTAAAGCACTGAAGGAACTTCTAGTGTTTACAAGTTGGATCATATGCCATTTAGTTTCTGAAATGAAGGGTGAAAGAGTTCGTCTGTGTATAATTTGGTTTCAATTATAATACTAGTGGTAGATAAGTTTGTTACGTGTGCATCTCTCCACTATCAGTTGATATAATTCTCATACACAGGGTAAGGCTAAAGAAATGGTGATACTAGCTGAGAGAATGAGAACAAAGCTTCTCTCTGGCTCAACTAGTCAGGCCACTGGCACAAATGATGAGGAAATTGGCACCAAAGAAGAGATGCAAGAATTACTATTAAGTGTTGGTATTGTGTCTCCAGTTACTAAAGAATCTGCTGGTGCTTTGTATCATCAACAATTATCTCGGCAGGTATTTCTTCCTGGTAGCTATACTAGTAAGTGTATCCATTTTTACGAGCTAGCCTTGATTGTAATCGCAACTAAAGGGGACACCAATCTTCACAAGCACATATGAGGCATGGGTAGAAGAAAGCAGACTTATCAGTTTCTTAATTTCTTTATTATTCTTGTCAAGGAAATGTAATATTTCTAATTGGCTTGTAATCTTGCAAATATTTGCTTTTCAGTAAATTTGCAAAAAAATAATAATATGTTGGTACTTAGTTGGCAGATTTTGTCAAAATTCCACTGGAGAGATCTGGAGGAATGATTAATCTCATTGACATCTATTGCCTTTTCAATCGGGCTCGTGGAACAGGTAATCCTGGAAACTTTTTCCTTTTCCATTTTTTTTATAACCGTGGTGTCCGGTCCAACTTGTGTGCACCTGACCTATTGACTAATTAGTCTTCAACTCAAAAGTCTGTCACTTTAGTTTCTTCTTCATTCTTTTGGTAGTATCATTACAACCTGTTATAACTTTATTGTTGCGATTTTACAGAATTGATATCACCCGACGATTTGCTGCGTGCTTGTTCTCTCTGGGAGAAGTTTGACGTGTATGCCTTCCTTTATTCCTTACACATACCCGTGCTGCAGGCACACATGCGCACACACATATTCTCTCTCTCAATATGCACACACGCACATTCATCCTTGAACTAGTTCTTAACCATAGGTTAAATGTAACTTGGGGTTCGTCTCGACTACTTGCTTGCATTAAAGAAAAAGGAAATAACATTTTACTTCTACAGACCAGTTATGCTTCGGAAGTTTGATAGTGATGTCATGGTCATCCAGAGCAAAAGCCACAGTGATGATGAGGTAAAACTTTCATATTGACTTCACTTGAGCATCTCCTTTTTGCCAATACAGTTCTTGCTTTCTCTGGTCTTCTCTAATCTCTCTTACTACTACCTATTGCATTTCTTGAACTTAATGTAAGGGTCCATAGTCTTCTAAGTAATTCACTGCCATTGTCCTCCTTCTGTATTTTGGTCATACCGAGTTCTTGTGATTATATCCGTCATCAATCATTCTCTCTCAAGTAGTAGATTTCTGGTTGTATTCATGATGCAACTTATGGATATTTAATCCATCGTCAAAAGTAGAATTGCTATACAAGTGATTGCTGAAGGAGACTATTATACTGAATAGGTAAACAGGTCTTGTTTAACGTATTAGACTGATAGGGTGTTGGGAGTGTTGAGTTATATAATAGTATAACATAACGGTAATAATGGCATTTAGAGAGGAATTTATAGGTCTTGGGACACACTATGCATTGCTTTAAGGTTATCGGTTTAACACTTAGATTCTAGATTCTTCCTGATGGTATTGAAGACTTAACAATCTTGATAGAGATATAAGTGGCTACTTCCTACTGATGGACAGCCTTGTGCCGCCTGTCAAAAGCCGTCTTCCAGGTCAATAGTCTTCATAAGTTTATAATTCTTGTCCTTTCTGTCTAAGTTGCTCCGACACGGCAGTTTAGGTGCCGCAACCGTGTCGACATGACACTAGTATGGGTGTGGGTATGGGATCCGTACCGGATTTGGTCAAACAGTTTTGGGTACTTTGACCACGACGAACAGAGAAATTCGAGACGAGATACAATTTGATTCCCAAAATCAGAACCAAAACTAGGGTAATTCTGAAGAAAATAGTATACCTTATCTAAAAAAATCAATCATTTACTTATCTACAACGTGAGAATAAAAAGGAAATCCACACTTTACAAGCTATACCTAAGTATTCCACAAAATTTCGAGATATTTTTATTTTTTTGAAATTTTTCGCCGGATCCCCGCACCTATATATGTATTAGGATCCGTACCCTAATCTTAGAATTTACATCTCGAAGGATGCAACCTCTAGACTAGCACCCATGTTGGACACCCGCACCCGTGTCTGAGCAACTTACCTTTCTGGTGACCATTCCAGTAGCACCACTCGTGTTTTTCAGTATCTGCTCCGCTGGCATGATGCTTCCTCCCCTGACCATTCTGCGGCACCAACCTTTTCTCAGTGGTCATTCTTACGGCACTGTTTCTTCTGGCCACTATGCTGGCTGTTCTGAAAACCTAGTCCCCAGAACTTCTCTCTTCTTTCATTGTGGTATCATAGACAACCTAAAAAAATCAAACTCACACTTGTAAGTCCATATGTTATTACATGTGTGAACCCCAAAGCTTAGAGGATCTTAAATTATATAATGTCCAATGGCATCTAATGGGGTACGAGAAGGTCTTAGACCATTCTACATTGGACAGCCAGCCAGCAAGAGGATGATTTAAGGAAATAATTGTTCAACCAGGAGAAAATAAGTTACTTAGCAATCTCAAGAAGTAGTTAGTTATTCATAACGTAGGACACGGTTTTGACATCACTATATGATCACTTATGTCATACTGAGATCCATAGGTGATGACGACTTTTCATGCCTTAAAGGGCTCCTAAATGAATTCCAAGAGTACCTCTCCTTAACATAACTAAGAGGACAACTACAAAATAGACTTTTTAATAGTCATTTGAAGTTTGTCCTTTTTCAATTTCCTATTAAATAGACCTGGTGTACAATATTTGTTTCTATGCCCTTAATGCCCACAATTCTGCTGTCAACTGCAGGTATTTACTAGAATAAGATCTTTGGTTACCACACCGGACACTTTACGAGCAGGGATCACTGCTAGTGATGCTGCAATGACTCTGGGAATTGCTCCAGCTATGGCCAAAGAGCACCTTCTTGCAGCCGAGGCCAAAGGTATGTTCTGCAGATTTTAATTCTTAACTCATAGAAAGCGGTGCTTAAGTTGTGATCTTATTTTGCAGGACTTCTGTGTAGAGATGTTAGTCCAGATGGATTCCGCTTTTTCGTCAATTTGTTGCAAGAAATTGATGCTGATGATATATTCTTGTAAGTGACTTACAGATGCAAACTGTTCTAGTCGACACATATAATGTTGGTGTTATTTCTGTTGGGGATGTAGTTAGGCCCTTTTTTTTGTTTGGGCCTTGATTAGAGCTATCCTTAATTACGTTATATATGAATGGGGCTGCCCACTAATCAAGATGTTGTTTTACTAGAGTGCTTTTTGTTCATCGTCTGGGCACCGAAAAGTTTTCGGGACCACTATAGGAATCCATCTTGGTTTCCTGATCCCGAAGGAACCTATTTCTAGAAAATTGTAGGAGGATATCTGTTGAAAGATATAATTAAGTAACTAAAAGTGTGTTCTCTCTTACAACTTAAGCTTTTGATAAGATTGTCGCACGATTCAACAATATCCGATAAGGTCTGATTGGTCCAATAACTAGTGTTTGTGATGGTTGGTTCTCTAAAGTGTGGTATTAAATTGGGTCACATGGGAAGCTGGAGTTGTTATGATGCTATCCAACTAAAACTTGGTGCCTTAACTCCTACTGTGTTTTGATTTCAGCAAACTGTGATGTTGATGGATAACCAAAGGATGTTTGTATAGCCAACAAAAGTCGATCATTTTCTTATTAGAATTCTAGGTAATTTGTTGTTATGTGGAAAATCTATGAATCATGATCATCTAGATGGTAGAACCCTTACATATGTTTGATTTTAGCAAACTATGATTTTGAGGGATAGCTAAAGGATGTTTGTGTAGCCAACACAAGTTGATCATTTTCTTATTAGAATGTTAGGTAGTTTGTCATTCTGCCGAAAATCTATAAATCGTGATCATCTAGCTTTGGTTATATGTGTAAACGATGATAGTTAAGTTGGTTTTAATTCACTATTCGGATAGTATTTAGTTAATTCAATTGTAACATTTTAGTCAACTATGTGAGGTCGTGTTTGTTTTAACTTGAAAACATAGACAAAATTCCATCTAGCTTGTGTTAACTTAACTTAAAATGTCTCATATTGGTTGAGGGAGTGTGTTGTCTCCGTATATGGTTTTTGGGCAATCCTCATCTCATGACTAGCTTTCGGGTTTGAGTCAGGTCCAACATCTATTTTCTTACATGTTATCTGAGCTTTGGTGAAAATCTTCACCATGCAACTTACTAGGGTTTCCAATTTCTGCTTTTGTATGTTATTAGAAGTTCCTTGACATGGATACGTATTGTTTTACTTTTTATGCTGTCAAGTTCTTTCTTCAGTGTTCTCTACTAATCTAGGAATAGTTGAGAAACTTGAGGTAATCCTCGATTGATCTGTTGCAGAGTGAAAGAATATGGAATCTATCATACATGGATCAAAGCTATCTCTGCTGCCAGGTTTTCTTCTTGTAACTTCTGCGTTTAGTTTTTAAATTTGTAAAGAGAACAGCAACATAATGACGCGCTTCTCACATTTCCCTTTTTAAATTCTGATAATTTCCCAGGTGAAATAGAAGCAGCATGATAAAGAACTTCATGCATCAGGATGCTCTTTCAGGGCTAGTTTGCTGCTTTAGGTGCCTCGTGGAAATTTATTTACTGCAAAGCTTGAACGGGAGACTAAAAATAGGATGAATAGTCCCCGTCCCCATTTGAAGAGCCGGAAGGGGAGATCACAAGGCTGGAGGTTTCCCTAGATTTTGCTTGTTAGGATACTCGTGGTGGAGGAATTGAGTTGAAATTACATACTTCAGCATGATAAGGACAGAGAAATCCACATTAGGTGCAGGCATTACAAGGTAAAGGCAATATATCGTGGCACATGATTCTAGTTACCTTTCTGCAGAAATAAAGAGTTGATCTAGTCTGTATTATAGTTATTTAAGCACATTAGCATTCCTTTTGTTTTGAGTTATCATTTTGTATGCAAGGCACGAAGATTCTTTTCTGTACATTTGGTAATCGAAAGCACAATGAGTTCATTGCAACCAACCAGATCTCTAGTTGTGTGTGGCTCATATGCAGTTTAGCCGACGAAATATTCAATATCTCCAGTTATTTGGAAACAAAGATTGAGCTTTTAATTTTTGAGCGAGTCAAAACTAGTTGTATGGATAACTAAATGAGTAAAGGACTTGAGTAAGGTACCGTCTGTTTCGAAACAAGGTGATTTTTTTGGCTGCCATTGTCTTTTGTAAGTTTTGTTGTGTTTGCTTGATAGTATAAGTGTGCATTGTATAATTTATGTATACTGGTTAGAAAAAGTAAATAATGAATCTGTCCAGCTATTTGTGTAAAGAAGATATATTTACATCCAATGATACCGATTAAGTTGGAAAGAAAACTCGATATCACTAAATTGAATATTTTTGTATCAATATAATAATACCATTTTGATAAGATGGCTAAAAAAAGTACCAACAACAATTTCAGAATATTGTGATACTGGGTAAATAAATCCCAACAAGAATTTCAGAAATGATTTTGATACGTGGAATTCTACCAAATGTGAATATCAAGTTTTTAGCAAATTCCATGTTAAATACGCATTCCTAATATATCCAACATCTAATATGAGAAACAATTGCTTTTTCCAAACGTTCATGTTACCGGGAAAAAGCTCCGAAACCTCTCAAACGTGAATTCTAAGGGAAAATTTTCTGAAAAACATACTTTGATAATTGATAACTAATAACAACATATGCAACAGTATACGTAAAACTGTTCTTGTATTACACAAATTACAGACTCTTAATTACAATCGTTTCAGGTAGAGGTAATCATTTCACGATAATTTAAACTGCTTAAATATTTAGCTCTCCCTAACTGCCGTCTCCAATCTCCTCTCATCTTTACTCCACTATTCAACTTTATGCTACGAAGTACTAATAACATGAAAATAAAGAACGAATCAAAAACAAACCACACTAGAAAAGTAGACTAGAATATGCGAACTCTTTAACTACCAAGAACTTGTAGCACCGATGATCATCAAGAGTTCTCTTTCGGCTTGCATATATCATCAAAATATCAACCGTCCTTTTTATGCTTTCAATGGCAATCCGAGCCGCTTCTTTATCTCTTTTCCGTTGTGACTTGGCTTTCTCTTGCAACTGCTTTTCCCACAGCTCAGTTTTCTTCTTCATCTCTTTTTCATCTCTTTCCCGAGAACTTGTTGTTGGGATTTCAAGATCACATTGGCGCGTAGCGTTTCTTCAACAGGGGCGGCTCAAGGAAATCGGAGGCTAAAGTCAAAACTTAAGAAGACGTGTGGAAATAACATTAGTAATGTGACAACGATTTGACAAAGATACACGATTAATTTAGATAACTAAGAAAAAATTGTGTGTTTTTAATAAATTTTCTTTCAAGGTTCGTTTTCTTTAGTATTCCATAGTATAACATTATCTAATATTTTAAAATTTTTTGTTAAATTATTTAAATATTTATATCTACTAATAAAATATTTGATAACTAGAACCAATGTAGGGCATTGGAACAAAATGTTAATATTTTGTGAACTTAAAAAAATCTTACTAGTATAAATAATTATAACTAATAAAAAAAGTTTTGGGGGCCTAAAGCAAAAGCTTTAATGGCCTTACCCTAGAGCCACCCACGTTATTCAATGCTGCAACCCGCAATTCCTTGATAGCCTTTTCCCACTTCAGTCTTACGAGGAGAAAAACACGTGATTCGAGAAAAATTTTGAAAAAAATCTATGCGTTTTGAAGGTGAAGCTTGGAAATAGAACAATTCCTTCTGTCGTGTATCCTCGATTAATGCATAACATCAATCATATCGTTGGCGGTATTCGAGATGTTCCTCTTCTTGCAACAAGCCAATTTATATTTGACTTGGCCAAAAACTTTTGGCTGAGAACGACAAAGCAACGCCATGAACCCTAAAGAGAACGTATAACTATGAACCCTAAAGAGAACGTATAACTATTGACGTCGAAGAAGTAAAAGCCCTAAGCTCTACGTTGGACGAAAGAAATTATAGGTATTATGGGTACTAAAGACACTAACGAGGGGCATTATATATACATAGGCAAATTAACCATTTCCTATGTTATATGGGAAAAAGGTTTTTCATTATGGAAGTTTCTAAACCAAAAAAATTAATTTCTTTTTCGGAAAGTATGAAAACTTACAATGCAAAATTTGTTTTTTACCATTTTTTTTTTCACCTAGTGCCATTAATTTAAGTTCTAAGTAAATTATAATTTAAGTAATTTTATTAAAATATAAAAATAAAGTACTATAGTTCTTTTATAAATTTGCTATTAAATCGACCATTATTTTTATGATTACAACAGCAGCCCAGTGTGGTCCCACAAGTTAGGTCTGGGGAGGGTAGGATGTACGCAGCCTTACCCCTACCCTGGAAGGGCAGAGAGACTGTTTCCGATAGACCCTCGGCTAAAGAAGGTGAGAGAAGCCCTGGTAGCAAGTAATAGCAAAACAATAATTAGAAAACTAAATCGGAGATAGCAACAGATAATATGAAAGGGGTACTGATAACAAGTAGCAGCAAGATAACATATTTAGAAAACTAATTCCAAGGCAGCAGACGAGAATATGAACGAAGTACTGCTAGCAAACCACGAAATTACCAATGGCAAGTAACAACGAAACGAGACACGCGAATATAGAAAACTAAGGAAAAAAAGGGTACCGAACTAGCGCTAATACTATCGAGCTAGAGAAGACAAAGGGAGATGCAGGACTACCTACTAACCTTCTACCCTAATCTTCAACCTCCACACCCTTCTATCTAGAGTAATGTCCTCGGTTAGCTCAAGTATCGCCATGTCCCGCCTGATCACCTCTCCCCAAGACTTCTTTGGCATACCTCTACCCCTCCTCACACCTCCTAAGGCCAACCTCTCACATCTCCTGACCAGGGCATCTGCGCTTCTCCTCTTAACATGCCCGAACCACCTCAACCTTGCCTCACGCATCTTTTCCTCCACAGGGGCCACTCCCACCTTGTCTCGAATAACTTCATTCCTAATTCTATCCAACCTAGTATGCCCACACATCCATCTCAACATCCTCATTTCCGCTACCCTCATCTGCTGGACATGAGAGGTTTTGACTGGCCAACACTCTGCCCCATACAACATAGTCAGTCTAACAACTACCTTGTAGAACTTACCTTTAAGTCACAACGACACATTCTTATCACACAAGACACCGGAAGCGAGCTTCCACTTCATCCACCATGCTCCGATACGGTGTGTGACATCCTCATCTATCTCCCCATCATTCTGAATTATAGATCCCAGATACTTGAAACTCTCTCTCTTGGAAATGACTTGCGTTTCGAGTTTCATATCACCGTCCGCCTCCAGGGTAACACCGCTGAACTTGCACTCCAAGTATTCTGTCTTGGTCCTGCTCAACTTGAAACCCTTAGACTCCAGGGTATGTCTCCAGACCTCCAGCCTCTCGTTAACGCCACCTCGTGTCTCATCAATCAGGACTATGTCATCCACAAATAGCAAGCACCAAGGCGCCTCCCCCTGAATGTGACGTGTCAAAGAATCCATCACCAGGGAAAACAAAAACGGGCTAAGTGCTGATCCCTGATGCAACCCCATCTCAACCGGAAAGTAATCCGAGTCTCCACCTGCTGTCCTAACCCGTGTCTTAGCTCCATTATACATGTCCTGAATCATTCTAATATACGCTACAGGCACTCCTCTAGCCTCCAAACATCTCCATAGAACCTCTCTGGGGACTTTGTCATAGGCCTTCTCTAGGTCAATGAACACCATGTGCAAATCCTTCTTCACCGCCAGTTATTTCAATTAAAGTGACAATAACCGAAACAAGATTATTTATTCAAATTTAGAGTCGCCACTTGGGATAGTTTATGGTGTCCCAAGTCACCGGTTTAAAATCCCGAATCGAGGAAGTTTGACTCTATTTTACAGTCCACAAAACACAGAAATCCGGGTAAGGAATTTTGTTAACTCGGGAGAAGGTGTTAGGCATTCCCGGGTTTCGTGGTTCTAACACGGTCGCTCAACTATTATTAATTGGCCTAATTATCTAATTTAGTACAGGTTTAGAACCTATTGTGCATTTTTAACTTTCTAACCGCTTTTAATTATTTATGGAATTATTTCTAGAACAAGTTACGATTGTCGTACACTTGTTTGTTTTGGAAAATATCGTAAACCATGCTACATGAAATGCACCCGTGGTTCGCGACATGTTTATTTTATTAAAATTGTTAGATATTGTGGTCGTATCACATGAAATGTACACCCAGATATGGACACAACTACGTCACGGAAACCGTACCCGTATCTATGATGATTTATTATAGCGCGCCTAAAGAAAACTACGAAGGTTCATATTCACTTCTTAAAACGATTTGAAGTTTGTGATAAGGCCACGAATTGTATATATAGCATTGGAAAGATTGTGTGCTTTTAACTATTCTGGAAAGATGGGCCCAGCAGCAAGCCCATTATGTTATTTAATAAAAAAACTCTTTAAAGAACAATAACGCTGATGTTGCTTGGGCTCGAAATAGAGCCCAGAAATGGGAAAAAGACCTCAGAGACCTTGCCAGGTCTGATTTCGACCGGGCTGTCTCATTTTGGGCTAACACCAGGCCCAACAATTTTAACAGGAAGGCCTTTAATATGCTAAGGCCCTAACTGAAGTCAATCTCTTCAAATCCACAAATAATAAATCACTATATTAAATTCTGAAAATCAAGTATGCATAAATAATCATATTATGGACTTTAATTTACTGACACACCATTAATAACAGTGACATTAGCTTGAACTACTTTAGACTACTAGCTAATCACACTAACATCAGATGTATAGTCACTTTATCAATACCGGATTCATAAGATAATAAATCTGGACATCATTTAGCAGTTGAACCATGAGTTTCTTTTGGAAGTGTATGAACTTGATCTCAAACTTAAAAGATGCACCATGGCCAGTACACTAATCAACACACCTTTTTTAAAATAAAAAATGATGCTAATGATATTACATACTCATCCTGAACTTCCAAACAAATCCAACACATGAAAGATTAACTATTGAGAACATTCAATATTGGATATCCCAACATGCTTATACATCAAGATCTATTTACATCAAAATTTCATGTCTACTTGGTAGTAACAATAGACTATGATCCCGTGATTAAACAAAGATGAATATGACTCAACAATGGAGTGATAGGCAAACTTGATCTAAATTGTCAAAATAACTACCCTAATGACTACAATTGAAAATTCAGTAATAGTCTTTCAGAAGGCTGCCAGCTCTTCCATGTATAATCAGAATTCTGTTCTAGCAAAACTCAGTTCGGACCAGAACGGACAAAAATAGTATACATAATATAAAATAAACAAATGACTACTGTTGTATTTAACATATACAAGAAACATATTTTTCATGGCATAAGAACACTGGATTAACAAGGAGTCACATGTTCAAGGAAAACTCAAATGTTGTTGCATTTAGGAGGATGAATCACATCACAAAATGACACATCATTAACAGAAATCACTTACATTTATCTTCAAATCAGATTTACAAATACTTAAGCATAAGGTGAAGTGTGTACCTATTTGCTTAAGAATTGATCCAAAATTGCTAAGTAAAGACAGATAGTTCAGCAGCCAAGAAAAAAAACAATATTAACCAGCCAATAGCTTCAGTATCAGGTCAGATTTCAGCTTAAAAACCCACAAAATCCAAAGTAAAAACTGCTCCAAACTTCGAGTGAAAATAGAAGAGCTAATCCCAAAGGAAAGCAGGATTTTCAGAGGTTTTTTGGGTCTGATTATTTTTTCGTCCCTTGAGTGGGTGGGGAGGAGGGGGGGGGGGGTCCTATATATATAGGGAATGAAATATCCCATGTGCTCCTAAAGATAAGGGAATTATTCCCTCAAAACAGCCCTAATTTTCAGGAAAAAATCATTTTTCCTAACAGAAAATGGACATGTGACGACCCGACCAGTCGTCTCATGAGTTACCATTCCGTTTCTCCCATTTCTGCTTCTTTATGCTTTGATTATCCGTGTTTTGTGGTATCGGGTTGGTCGGATCGAATCCGGAATGATTTTGGTGAAGTTTGAGACACTTAGTCTCTTTGGAGTGAGTTTAGGTTGGAAAAGTCAACCGGATGATGACTTATGTGTTAGAGGGCTCGGATGTGAGTTCCAATGGTTCAGTTAGCTTCGAGAGGTGATTTGAGACTTAGGAGTGTGATCGAAATGGGTTTTGGAGGTTCGGAGTAGATTTAGGCTTGAATTGGCGAAGTTGATATTTTGGTAATTTCCGTTTGTGGGTGAGATTTTGATCTAGGGGTCGGAATGGAATTTTGAGAGTTTCAGTAGCTTTGTTAGGGCATTTGGGATGTGTGTGCAAAATTTCAGGTTATCCGGACGTGGTTTGGTTTTTGATCAAAAGCGGAATTCAGAAGATTTTAGAAAGTTTGGCTTGAATCCGATGTGTTTTGAATGATTTGATGTTTTTTGAGGTGTTTTGAAGATTGGAACAAGTTTGAATAAGGTATTAGGATATGTTTGTGCTTTTGGTTGAGGTCTCGGAGGGCCTCGGGGTGATTTCAGATGGTTAACGGAGAAGTTTGGACTTTGTTGTAGCTGCTGAATTTGCTGCTTCGGGTATTTTCCCATCTGCGGATTGGGGACCGCAGGTGCGGTGCCGCATAAGCGGAGGATTCGAACGTAGAAAAGAAAAGGGCTTGAGGGGCAGGAAACGCAGAAGCGGTTAAGAGGACCGCATCTGCGGAGTCGCAGATGCGGATAATAGATCGCAGGTGCGGAAAGGGGAGTTTAAGTGAGGACCGCAGATACGGTGATTTGTACCGCATGCGGTACCGCAGAAGCGGTAAAAGGGCCGCAGATGCGAAAATGTCTGGGCAGAAGGTATAAATTGTGTCCTTCGCGAATTTTGAGTTATTTCATCATTTTTATCTCGGCTTTGGAGCTTTTTGGACGATTTCAAAGAGGGATTTCAAGGGAACATCATTGACCTAAAACTCGTTCCTATGTTATTATTTCATGGATTAGAGCTAGAAATTATGGAAATTAAGGGTGAAAATTGGGGAAACTAGGTTTTAGTATTGGAGACCTATGATTGAGGATTTGATTGACCATTTGAGGTCGGATTTTTGAACTTTTAATATGTATGAACTCGTGGGGAGATAAGTAATCTATTGGTGTAAAAATTATCGAATTCCGAGACGTGGGCTCGGGGGTCGAGTTTTGGTAATTTTGGGATTTGTGTTATTTATTGATTGTTTTCGCTTGGGCTTCGTTCCCTTAGCCTATTTTGACGTCCTCGTTCTAATTTTGGATAGATTCGACGCGAGTGGAGGCCGATTCGAGGGAAAAAGGCGTCATGAGCTAGAGATTTGACCGGTTCGAGGTGAGTAATGATTCTAAATGATGGTCTGAGGGTTTGAAACCCCGGATTTGCACAATGTAGTGCTATATTGAGGTGAGGCACACGCTTAATGGCGAGCGTGGAGTCGTGCACTATTGGGGATTGTGACTTGGTCCGTCCCGATTGATGATTTTACCGCGTATTTGACTGAAACCTATTTGCTATCATCATTATTTGGGCTGAATGCCATATTTGGGCTGAATGCCAACTATTTGAACCCTTCGGGGATTTTTATTGATATTTCTTCACTGTTTCGACTTTATACTTGAACTCAGTCATGTTATTTTCCACTGTTTTCATACTCAACCATGTTTACTCCGTTTTAATACTTAAATGATATTTTTAAATGATGTTTGGGATGAGAAACACTGTTTTACTATTGCTCGATTGGCTTGTGAGGATTTTTGACTGAGTAAGGCCGAGGACCTATGTTGTGAGGAAATGGTGATATTTATTTGAGGCCGAGGGACTGAGATATGTACGCCACGAGGTGGCTTGATTGATATGAGGCCGAGAGCCTAGTGATGACGCCACGAGATGGCGTGATATTGTGTTTGGGCCGTAAGGGGACCCTCCAGGAGTCCGCACACCCCCAGTGAGCGCGGGTACCCAGTGTGATGTGAGATTGAGCCCGTGGGGCTGATATTGTTCTAAGATGTTGCCCGAGGGGAGGATTTGTTGATACTGTGCCCAAGGGGCAAACTTCTATGTGTTTATTTTCCTTAATTTCTTGTCAATTACCTGCTTACTTGTCGAAAAAGGATTTCACCTATCTTTTCACTGGTTTACTGTTTTTAAATGGTTTTACTGCTTCATTATAGAACGCTTTGTGCATTTCGTGTTTTCTTGCTTTCAGTCGTCATTTACATTTGTTACACACTGAGTTGGAGTATTCACTTTACTCCCTGCATCCTGTGTGCAGATTCAGGCGTATCTGGTCCCGCTCTCGAGTGCTGATCATTTCCAGCTTCAGGCGGATCCGAGGAGTCTTTAGGTAGCTGTTGGCGTTCGCAGTCTGGAGCTCCTCCCTATCTTATTTCTTCATGTCTTTAGTTTTGTACTGAACTCTGTAGTTGCTTTGGAGTATTCCGTGTTGTTAGATGCTCGTGACTTGTGACACCCCGGTATCGGGCTGTATTCCGCATATTATACTATCTTTTGCTTAGACTTTGGCTTAATTACTCATGCTTCGTCTGTTTATTACTGCTTAACTGTTTAAAAAGGTGAATTGGGTTTAATTGGCTAGACTTGTCTTCACGAGAGGAACCATCACGACCGGGTCCGGGTTTAGTGTCGTGACAAGTTGGTATCAGAGCCTAGGTTACATAGGTCTCACGAGTCATGAGCAGGTTTCGTAGAGTCTCGCGGATCGGTACGTAGATGTCTATATTTATCCTGGAGAGGCTGCAGAATTTAGGAAAACTTCATATTCTTGAAATTTTGGTTGTGCGAATTTGTTGATCCGAGTACTATACTTCTGTTATTCTATTCTGTCACAGATGGCGAAGACACGCGCTACCGGTTAGGATGGACGACCACCAGTACCACCAGCTGGGGCCACTAGAGGCCGAGGACGCGGTCGTGGTCGTGGTAGAGGCAGAGCACCGAGGGCAGCACCTGTAGATCCACTAGTTGGCCCAGGTCCCAGCTATGGAGCTCCAGCAGCACCAGCTGTGCCCATTGTGATTCCGGGTCTTCAGGAGGCCTTGGCTCAGATCTTATCAATTTGCACTGGCCTAGCTCAGGCGGTTTCAGCCACTACAACCGCAGCTACTTCTCAGGCCGGGGGACGCAGTCAGACTCCCGCCGCTCGCACACCTGAGCGGGTCGTGCAGGAGCTTCAGACGCCGGGGGCACATCCAGCCCAGCCGGTTGCAGCTACTCAGGACTATGTAGTTCCTGCCATGCCAGAGGACGAGCAGCGTAGGTTGGAGAGATTTGGTAGGCTTCAGCCTCCGACCTTCAGTGGTGCAGAGGGCGAGGATGCCCAGGGCTTTTTGGATAAGTGTTAGAGGATGCTTCGTACAACAGGTATTCTGGAGACCAGCGGGGTCGCTTTCACGACTTATCAGTTTTCAGGAGCTGCTTTCACTTGGTGGTAGGTTTTTTAGAGGCGTAGGCCTGTTGGTGCAGCACCCCTTTCCTGGCAGCAGTTCTCCGTTCTCTTTCTGGAGAAGTATGTGTCGCAGTCTCGCAGAGAGGAGCTGTGTAGGTAGTTTGAGTGGTTGCGTCAGAGGGAGATGACCATGTCGCAGTATGAGTTGAGTTTCTCTGAGTTGGCTCGTCATGCCATCTGGTTGGTTTCTACAGATAGAGAGAGGATAAGGAGGTTTGTTGATGGTCTTACTTATCAGCACCGTATTCTTATGACCAGGGAAAGGGTGACTGGTGCTACGTTCGAGGAGGTTGTGGATATTGCCCGAGATATTGGGTCTGTTCATCTCCAGGAGCGAGAGGAGAGGGAGGCCAAGAGGCATCGAGGATCTGGTAGTTACAGTGGTGCTCCTTCGAGGGGTCAGTTTCAGTACGGCTGAGGCCGTCCATTTAGGCCCGCTCAGCCAGCTCGCCCAGGTTATCGTGGGGCATCATCGGGTCATGGTTCTCACAGTTCACATCAGGGCCAGTCATCACTTAGTGCCCTTTCAGGTCAGAGTTCATCCCGTGCTCCATCAGTTTAGGGCTCTTCTATGCCGAGTGCATCTGCTAGTCACTTCGGTGCGAGGGGTTCCCTTCAGTCCCCTTCTCCAGCACCTGGGAGTTATTATGAGTGTGGAGAGATGGGTCACATGTGGAGGCAGTGTCCTCATCGTTTTGCTAGTTCATCCCAGCAGAGGGGCTAGTCATCGGCTTCAACGCCAGTTGCTTCACCACCACCCGCCCAGCCAGCTAGGGGTGGAGGTTTGTCAGCTAGGGGTCGCCCAGAGGGGGAGGTCGATCGGGGGGCGGTCAGACCCGTTTCTATGCTCTTCCAGGCAGACCCGATGCTATTGCTTCAGATGCTGTTATTACAGGTATTGTTTCAGTCTGCCACATAGATGCCTCTGTATTATTTGATCCCGGTTCCACCTTTTCTTATGTGTCATCATACTTTGCTCATTATTTGGGTACGCCCCGTGAGTTTCTTGCCTTACCTGTTTATGTATCTACCCCGGTAGGCAATACTGTTATTGTAGACCGTGTATACCGATCGTGTGTGGTGACTATTGGGGGTCTGAGAACCCGAGTGGATCTTTTATTGTTGAGTATGGTGGATTTTGATGTCATTCTGGGCATGGATTGGCTATCTCTGTGTCGCGCTATTCTAGATTGTCATGCTAAAACAGTCACATTGGCTATACCGGGTGTGCCACGGATCGAGTGGCGAGGTGTAACTGATTATGTTCCTAGTAAAGTGATCTCTTTCTTGAAAGCCCAGCATATGGTTGGGAAGGGTTGTCTTTCTTATCTAGCCTTTGTAAGGGATGTCGGAGCTGAGGCTCCCAATATTGATTCTGTTCCAATTGTGAGGGATTTCCCTGATGTATTTCCTGCAGACCTGTCGGGCATGCCACCGGACAGGGATATTGATTTTGGTATTGACCTGGTGCCGGGCACTCAGCCCATCTCTATTTTTCCGTATCGTATGGCACCAGCGGATTTGAAGGAGTTAAAGGAGCAGCTTTAGGAACTCCTTGATAAGGGGTTCATTCGGCCTAGTGTGCCGCCTTGGGGTGCCCCAGTTCTGTTCGTGAAGAAGAAGGATGGCACTATGAGAATGTGCATTGATTATAGGCAATTGAACAAGGTAATAATTAAGAACAAGTATCCTTTGCCTCGCATTGATGATTTATTCGACCAGCTTCAGGGAGCGAGAGTGTTCTCCAAGACCGATCTCTGTTCAGGTTATCACCAGTTGAAGATCAGGGATTCGGATGTCACGACCCGGATTTCCCACCCTCGGGAGTCGTGATGGCGCCTACTAGTGAAAGCTAGGCAAGCCAACTAACTGAACTATTTAACCTGTTTTCCATTTTCATTTTATTTAATGACTTAGCATCAACAATTTATAGCAATATAATTTAACATGCGGAAGAAATAAATTTCAAGTTTAACAGTACTACTAATACCATCCCATAACGAAACCACCCAAGATTTGGCGTCTCCCTCTATCTATTTTCTTGCTTTCAGGACCGGATATGGTCATTATGAGTTCCTGGTTATGTCTTTTGGGCTGACCAATGCCCCAGCAGCGTTCATGCATTTGATGAACAGCGTGTTCCGGCCTTATCTTGACTTGTTTGTCATAGTCTTTATTGATGATATTCTGGTATATTCGCGTAGTCAGGAGGAGCACGCGGAGTATTTGAGGGTTGTGTTGCAGAGATTGAGGGAGGAGAAGCTTTACGCAAAGTTCTCCAAGTGTGAGTTTTGTCTCGGTTCAGTGGCATTCTTAGGACACGTGGTGTCTAGTGAGGGTATTCAGGTTGATCCAAAGAAGATAGAGGCAGTTCAGAGTTGGCCCAGACCGTCCTCAGCCACAGAGATTCGTAGCTTTCTTGGTTTGGCAGGCTATTATCGCCGGTTTGTTCAGGGATTCTCATCTATCGCATCGCCCTTGACCAAGTTGACTCAGAAGGGTGCTTCATTCGTATAGTCGGACGAGTGTGAGGAGACCTTTCAGAAGCTCAAGACAGCCTTGACCACAACTCCAGTGTTGGTTTTGCCATCAGCTTCAAGTTCATATACCGTGTATTATGATGCTTTGAGAGTAGGGATGGGTTGTGTGTTGATGCAGGAGGGCAGAGTTATTGCTTATACTTCTCATCATTTGAAGCCCCATGAGAAGAACTACCCCGTTCATGATTTGGAGTTGGCTGCCATAGTTCACGCGTTGAAGATTTAGAGGCATTATTTGTATGGCGTATCTTGTGAGGTGTTCACTGATCATCGTAGTCTTCAGCATTTGTTCAAGTAAAAGGATCTTAATTTGAGGCAGCGGAGATGGTTGGAGTTGCTTAAGGATTATGATATCACTATATTGTACCATCCGGGGAAGGCCAATGTGGTGGCCGATGCTTTGAGCCGAAAGGCAGTGAGTATGGGGAGTTTGGCATATATTCCAGTTGGGGAGAGACCTCTTGCAACTGATGTTCAGGCCTTGGCCAATCGATTCGTGAGGTTGGATATTTCGGAGCCCAGTCGGGTATTGGCTTGTGTGGTTTCTCGGTCTTCTTTATATGACCGCATCAGAGAGTGCCAGTATGATGATCCACATTTGCTTGTCCTTAAGGACAGAGTTCAGCATGATGATGCCAGAGATGTGACTATCAGTGATGATGGGGTGTTGAGGATGCAGGGCCGGTTATGTGTGCCCAATGTAGATGGGCTTCAGGAGTTGATTCTGGAGGAGGCCCATAGCTCGCGGTATTCTATTCATCCAGTAGCCGCGAAGATGTATCAAGATATGAGACAGTATTATTGGTGGATGAGAATGAAGAAAGATATTGTGGGATTTGTAGCTCGGTGTCTTAATTGTCAGCAGGTGAAATATGAGCATCAGAGACCGAGTGGCTTGCTTCAGCGGATGGATATTCCAGAGTGGAAGTGGGAGCGGATCACTATGGACTTTGTAGTTGGGCTCCCATGGACTTTGAAGAAGTTCCTATATGGGTGATTGTGGATCGACTGACCAAGTTCGCGCGCTTCATTCCTATATGTACTACTTATTCTTCAGAGCGGTAAGCAGAGATATATATCCGGGAGATTGTTCGGTTGCATGGTGTCCCAGTTTCCATCATTTCAGATTGGGGCACTCAGTTTACTTCACAGTTTTGGAAGTCTGTACAGCGAGAGTTGGGTACTCAGGTTGAGTTGAGCACAGCTTTTCACCCTCAGATGGACGGGCAGTCCAAGCGCACTATTCAAATATTGGAGGATATGTTACGCGCTTGCGTTACTGATTTCGGAGGGTCATGGGATCAGTTTCGGAGGGTCGTGTAGGAACTTCAGACGCCGGGGGCACATCCAGCCCATCCGGTTGCAGCTGCTCAGGACTATGTAGTTCGTGCCATGCCAGAGGACGAGCAGCGTAGGTTGGAGATTTAGTAGGCTTTAGCCTCCGACTTTTAGTGGTGCAGAGGGCGAGGATGCCCATGGCTTTTTGGATAAGTGTCAGGGATGCTTCGTACAACAGGTATTCTGGAGACCAGCGGGGTCGCTTTCACGACTTATCAGTTTTCAGGAGCTTCTTTCACTTGGTGGGAGGATTTTTAGAGGCGTAGGCCTGTTGGTGCAACACCCCTTTCCTGGCAGCAGTTCTCCGTTCTCTTTCTAGAGAAGTATGTGCCGCAGTCTCGCAGAGAGGAGCCGTGTAGGTAGTTTGGGTGGTTGCGTAAGGGGGAGATGACCGTGCCCGAGGGGCAAACTTCTATGTGTTTATTTTTCCTTAATTTCCTGTCAATTACCTGCTTACTTGTTGAAAAAGGATTTCACCTATCTTTTCACTGGTTTACTGTTTTTAAATGGTTTTACTGCTTCATTATAGAACACTTTGTGCATTTCGTGTTTTCTTGCTTTCAGTCGTTATTTACATTTCTTACTCACTGAGTTGGAGTACGCACTTTACTCCCTGCACCCTGTGTGCAGATTCAGGCGTATCTGGTCCCGCTCCCGAGTGCTGATCATTTCCAGCTTCAGGCGGATCCGAGGAGTCTTTAGTTAGCTGTTAGCGTTTGCAGCCCGGAGCTCCTCCCTATCTTTATTTCTTTATGTCTTTAGTTTTGTATTGAACTCTGTAGTTGCTTTGGAGTATTCCGTGTTGTTAGATGCTCGTGACATGTGACACCCCGGTATCGGGCTGTGTTTGGGCTGTATTCCGCATATTATACTATCTTTTGCTTAGACTTTGGCTTAATTACTCATGCTTCGTCTGTTTATTACTGCTTAACTGTTTAAAAAGGTGAATTGGGTTTAATTGGCTGGACTTATCTTCACGAGAGGAGCCATCACGGTCGGGTCCGGGTTTAGGGTCGTGACAGGACAGCTGGCCATTTCTAATTAGTTTCAGCAATTTTTATTAGCAAAATAGAGCAAGTTGTCCACACTCTAGAAGCTTCTAGATGCTCTATTTGAAACCCTTATTTTCCATCTTTCAAGTGACCCCCTTAAGTTTTTTCTTTGTTCAATTACCCCCTACAAGTGTCTAATGATTTAGAAATCATGGCAAACATCAACAAAGCCAGCAATTATCCGAAATCAAATCAAAATAACAAACAAGCAATAAAATAGTGCAATTAAATCCTACAATATTAAGCATCCAAGAAAAATCCTAAATTAAACTATACCCTAACATGAACCAAATCGTGATGGAATCAACAGGAATTTTCATGCAAGGAAACTGCTAAGCTCAGAAGTAAATATGCTAATTCATATTAACATAGGCAAGACGAACAAACACATAACAATAGAACACTGAAAATCCTAAAGCATACAAACTAAATAGGAAAGCAATTATGAAGAAGAAAAAGGGAAGAACAACAAAAGAAAGAATAGAAAATACCACAAAGATCTGTTCGAAACAGTTACGAGCTCAGATTGAACTTGGCAGGGTAAAATGAACTGAGACTAACATCAATCGATTGCTTTCATCAAGAGCAATCGATTGATGTAGGTCTTGGGTTCAGATGGACCAAATTCGCATGGCCAAATCAGCAATAGAAATGAATCTAGGGTTTTAAACTCGGATCTGGAATTAAAGAAACAAAGATGGGGATTTTGGGAACTCAACAATGCACTAAGGTTTAAGGGCATGTAAGGAGTGTGGGGTATTCTTTTAATTTTGGGGTTGTCTGGGCGATCTAGGGTTTTGGGTTTGAATTTTCAGATTTGGAATTAATGGAATAGGTGGTGATTTGGAGGAAACTGGTGATGGAATAGTGTTCAAAGGGTAGTGAGGAGTGTGGAGGGTGAATTTGGGGTTGTTTGGTGACCAGCCGCCGCCGGTGGGGCGATTTTCGGTAGGCGACGACTGGTGGTGAAGAGAAGGGGAATCAGTGCGGCTAGGATTTGTGTTCTAGTGAGGGAGACAGAAGTGAATGAGGGCTCTAGGGTTTGGGGGGGGGGGGCTTAGGATAGTTATATGGGGATGGGGTGTTGAGTTCCCAGCCGTTGGATCATCGAAGATCAACGGGTGGGATTGGAGGACGCAAAACGATGTCGTTTTATTAAGTAGGAGGCTGGACCGGGTATGGGGATTGGTCTAGGCGGATCTTGGGCTAAAAGATTGATTTTGGCCCAACTTTTTGGGTCCAAACCAAACCTTTCTTTCTTCCCCTTCTTTTTAAAATTGATTTGATTTTCTTTTTAATCTTGAATTTTAATTACTAATAAAATTAATTAAACCTAAATTAAGTCCTAAAAGTATATTTGTGAAAATAACTTGATTATCTATTTTACCAATTAAATAACTAATTAATTAAAACTAATGAAAGAAAACTACTAATTTGCAATTAACAATAAAGTGCAAGAATGAAATAATATTTTTGTGATTTTTGTTCGTATATTAAGTGCAATTGAAATCTAAAATGCAATGCGTGAAATATTTTTTGTATATTTTCATGATTTTAAAATATTAAATATGTAATTAAATGCAATCAATAATTATCAAGACATTCCTAAAACTTCTATAAAAATTAAAATAAATTAGAAAAAATTTATTTTGACTTTGTAGGATATTTTGGTCGGGCAAAAATCACGTCTCATAACATGCACTAAATTCTTAGTTAAATTTTACATGTATTACAATTTAAATTAAGAATAATTTTCAAACATATCTTATATATTTTTGTAAAATCAGTATTTAAATTTATCCGACTTATCCCGCCTGAGAGCGGTGCCGCTGGAAATTTTTAATTTTGTTTTGGTCGCCATAAGTGTAAAGTGCTCTAGCTGAATATATAATGAACGATCAAAAAAGTTGAACGATTGTAGTTACGGTGTTCATGGTTCGGTTTGGATCGGTTTTTCCCTAAAAAGAAACCAAACCAAGTAAGTCGATTTTTCAAACATTTGAACCAAACCAAACCAAGTAGACTGTCGATTCAGTTTATGTCGATTTTTAAGTTTTTTCGGTTATTATCGGTATTTTCTTAAATATGAGACGTACACTACCAAACACATATTCCGGCGACTATATTTTCAACGCAACGCTATCAAACCAATTTCTCTTTGAGAAATCTATCATTTACCAAGATTCATTGATGATAGTTGAATCAAAAAGCGATGAATAATTTAAGGACTCAATTAAAAATATATTATTTTTAACAAGAAATAGTTCTTGTACTTAGCAAATAAAGTGATTACGCCCAACTATGTCTTATAAAAAGCACTAAGCGGTCGTTGCAATATAATCCGGTTTACAAGTCCCGAGTCGAATCCCACAGAGAACTAAGGCTTTGCTACATTTGTTCAATATCGCTAAGAAACACAAGTCCAAATAATTTCCTAATCATAAAGATTATAATATTTATTTTTATCTAATTAACTAACAAATACTAGCAAGCAGTAAAACTATCAATTAACAAGGATAAGGATTGGAGACAAGATTACAGAGGTCTAGAGTTATGATTTCTCTTATTGTCGGAATCTTTTCCGCTAAGTTTTCTATAAATTTGCCTAAGTCTTCTCTACCGATCATGAGCGCTCTGAGTGTTGTAATTCTCTCCCAAGTAACTACCACAATTTACTAGACATATTCTCTCGAATTACGCTAGCTGGCATTAAGTACGTCTCACTTGGATCGCACCAAGTTTTCGTTATCCCTAATCCCACCTTTAAGCCCTCCGTAGTGATCCCTCATATACGTTAGGAGTGATGCTGTTCAAGAACTACCTAAATATGCACTCTCCCGAGTAATACACACTAAATAGGCACAGTCAATTGAGAGCTCTTCAACCAACCACAATATAAACGTAATTGAACAAATAGAGAAAAAGCTACAACAAATCTATATTAACGTAACAGGAAGATTATCCTCCAATAGGTTCCATCAAAACCCTAGATAACAATTAGCTATTCATAATAGTATGCATAACTACAATACTAGAATTCTAACCAATAATGAAAATAGAAAGAAGGAAGAGAAAAACTCGTAGAAGAATTCTCCGCCTTGCTCCTAGTGTGTTCTTGCCTCCTTAGGTCGAATCTTTGGTCTCCTTAGCCTCCTTAGATCTAAATTCCCTAAAAAATGACGTTTTTTGGTCTATTTATATGTGTAGGAAAAGACCTAAACGTGTAAGCCAAGTCCTAGTCAAACCAGGAGACGAAATAAGTCTTCAAAATTCGTAATATGCACGCCCCAGGCTTGGCTTCACCAGGATAATGCCTGGTTAAACTGGCCTTTGCCTAGCCTCGCCAGGATAAAGCCTGGTTAAGCTGGCCTTTGCCTGGTCTCTCCTTTTCACTGTTCTCGAGCATACTTTCAACGTTTAATATTCCCTTTTGTTCTACTTTCATCTCTAATTCACTTACACATAAAATAGATTCCATTACGCGCAAATAAAGTGTAATTTATCATTAAAGCATGTAAAATGCAACGCACATAATGTATGAAACAATAGAATTATAGCCACACATCATAAAACTATCAATCAAACTAGAATGTAAGGACAAAAAGCTCGGTGCATAAAATATCTCGCTTTCACACAGGATCCAGGGACGGCAAAGCACAAGATTATAATAATAGCAAGAACTAAATAAAAAGTGCAAACAATTAACATGCACCATAAAATTTTAGACACTTTATATAAAAATATGCACGCATAATTAAGTATATTTGTCTGTATGTATGTAATAATAAAATTTAACTAGCTACCTTTATAGTAGGTTTGCTTCAGTTTTTTCGGTTATTTTTTATAAAAACCAAAACCAAACCAAATTTGATCAGTTTTTAAGATTCAAAACCAAAACCAAAACCAAACCAAACAAAAAAAAGTATCATTTTTTTGGTCGGTTTGGTTCGGTATTTTGGGTTTTTATGAACACCCCTAACTATAGTAGTATAATACATGAGATTAAAGAGGTGATTATATATTATGCCAAGACAAACATCAAAGATCAATCAAGTTATCTGAATATTATAACAAAAACTACATGAATACCTGCACAACCACATAAAAATTATTACGCTGATTCCAGCCACTCTGTATTAAATTCACTTAACATATCTAAGTGGAACTTGCACCGAAAGGAAGTCAATTAATTAGTCCGAACAACAAATTTTTATTATCTCTCGCTTAAAGTGGTCAAATTCACTATAGCTTCACTCCTCATGATCACCAACAAACAGGAAAATTAGAAAAATAAAATAGTAGGTATTGTATATTATTCAACAAATATCAATTAATCCAGTGAATTGCTAATTTAGATGTAAACCACAAATCTCATAAATTTCTACACGTGATATTCTGTTTTATAAAAGCAAAGAAAGAAACTGAAGTGCTAACATACATCCTGAAAGAAAAATTACTCGAGAATTAGGAATCAAGAAGTCCAACTCTATAGAAAATATGCAAACTCTTTTATCAACAACTAATTGTAGAATCCACGATCGTCAAGAGTTATCTTACGGCTTGCATATTATCATCAAAATCAACCATCCTTTTGATACTTTCAATGGCGATTCGCTCCACTTCTCTATCTATATGTCGTTGTGACTTGACTTTATCTTCTGTCAATTGCTTCTCCCACAGCTCTATCTTCTTCTTCATCTCTTTACCATTTAACACTTTCTCGAGAACTTCTTGTTAGGATTTCAAGATCACATCAGCGTTCCTTTGCTTAAGCATCACATTCTGAAGTTTTTTGTCGTCCTTTTCCAACTCATTAGCATCAACAATATTATAGGAGTACCAAGAACTTGTAGCACCGATGATCATCAATATTTCTCTTTCGGCTTGCATAGTATCATCAAAATTAACCGTCTTTTTTAGCTTTCAATGGTAATCCGATCCCCTTCTATATCTCTTTGCCGTTGTGACTTGGCTTTCTCTTCTAGCAATTGCTTCTCTCACAACTCAGCTTTCCTCTTCATCTCTTTTCATCAAACACTTCCCCAAAAAGTTATTTCTAGTATTTTTAGATCACGTCCGCGAAGTGTTTCTTCAACATTGCAGCTCGCAGTTCTTTGTTAGTTTTTTTCCAACTCATAACATCAATGATATCATAGATGGTATCGGAGATCTTGACCATGCCTAGTACTTTTAAAGGACGGCTCAATGAAATGGGAGGCCTAAAGCCAAAACATAAGAAGATGTGAGGAAATAACAAAAGTAATCTGACAACAATTGGACAAATAGACACAAATAGTTTAGATAACCAAGTGTGATGACCCAAAAGGTCATCTCTTATTTTAGAAATCGAATACGTATTTCGAGGCCTTAAAAACCTCCTTTTGTCTCTCCTCAATTTGCGTGTACAGTCCGGGCGTGTATCCGAAAAGCCCTTATGTGAATTTTTTTAAGAAATAATGAATTTTGGCTTAAAAGATAATTTTTGTTGACTTCGGTCAACGTTTTGAGTAAACGGACCCGGACCCGTATTCCGGCGGTTCCAAAGGGTCCGTAGAAAAATATGGGACCTGGGCATATGCCCGAAATCTAATTCCGAGGTCCCTAACCCGAGAAATAAACTTTTAAGAAAATTGTTAACTGAAAATATAAGGAGTTTATGGAAATTGAATAATGTTTGGACTTGTTAGTATCGTGCTCGTATTTTGGTTCCGGAGCCCGGTACAGGTCCGTTATAATATTTAAACCTTATCTGTAAAATTTGGTGAGAAACCGAGGTGATTTGACATGATTCGGACCTTTGGTTGAGAAAATAGGAAGTTTGAACTATCTTGAAAATTTCATGAGTTTTGGTGTTAAATTCGTTGTTTAAGATGTTATTTTGGCGATTTGATCGCACGAACAAGATCGTATGATGTTTTCAGACTTGTGTGCATGTTTGGGTTGGAGCCCCGAGGGCTCGGGTGAGTTTTGGATAGGTTAGAAAATCTGTTGTTGCATCTGATACCTGTAGCAGGCCTTTGATCTCGTAATTGCGAGATCAGGCTTCGCATTTGCGAGGTTCAAAGTCTTGAATTGTGAGGTCTTCATCGCAATTGCGAAGCAGACCTGGGCCACCATTGTTCGCATTTGCGAAGTAATCAGGGAGGGGGGATTTCCTCGCAATTGCGACGGTAGCAAAAATGCAGCAGGTTCGCATTTGCGATGCCTGTCTCGCATTTGCGAGCTTCGCAATTGCATTGGTCGCAAATGCGACATCTGCAACTGATCAAAACATGACTTAGACGGGATTTTCAATTCATTTCTCAACTTTTCATACCTTAAGCTTCCATAGGCAATTTTCTAAAGAGGAGTTCTTCCCCGAATCAGAGGTAAATGATTTTTAACTTATTTCCTTTAATCTATTACATCTGTTTACAAGATTTCATCACAAAATCTAGGGATTTTCATGGGGAAATTGGGTGTTTTTGGTAGAATTTAGGAATTCCGAAATTTAGGTATTTAGACCTCAAATTGAGGTTGAATTCCAAAACGAATTACATATCCGAGCTTGGGGGTGAATGGATAATCGGGTTTCGGTCCGAACTTTGAGTTTTGACCAAGCGGGCCCGGGATCGGTTTTTGACTTTTTGGGGAAAATGTTGGGAAATCTATAATCATGCATTAGAATTGGTTTCTTTGGCGTTAATTCATGTTGATAAGTTAATTATGCATAGATACGAGCGGATTGGAAGTGGAAACTAAGGGAAAATCGGTATTTGAGGCTTGAGTTTGGCCGTGGATTTGAGGTAAGTGTTGTGGCTAACCTTAGCTTGAGGAATTAAGTGTTGTTGCCTTATTTGTTACTTGTTTAGTTGTTAAGTACGATGTATAGGTATGGTGACGAGTACCGATACGTTGTTGTCGGGTCATAGCATGTGAGTGAGTCTTATACTTGTGACCGTTGTGTTCCTCTATACGTATTGTTCCTGCTGAAACTAGTTATTACTCATGATAAACAAGTCTTACTATGTTTTTCCTGGCTTTGGATATTGGTTGAGTATTGGCTCAAGTTGAGATTTTTGTTGTGAAATTAAATGATGAAATGAAGTTATTTGATTGTGATGCCATTGCCGGGTTGTTGTTGTTTCTGTTGATGCTTATGGTAAGAAAGAATGAAAAAGCACGAAGGGTGATGCCATGCACATTCATATTTATGCATATGGTGAGGAAGAGTGATAACGCATGAAGGGTGATGCCGTGCACATTTACATTCATATTTATGCATATGGTGAGGAAGAGTGATAAAGCACGAAGGGTGATGCCGTGCACATTTACATTTATATTTATGCATATGGTGCGGAAGAGTGATAAAGCATGAAGGGTGATGTCGTGCACGTTTCTATTATTGATTGCATGGTGAGGATTGAGAGTAAAAGCACGAAGGGTGATGCCGTGCATTTTCTGTTTGCCGTGTTTATTTGTTGTTATCGGTTCAAGTGCACTAATTGTTTAAATTCTTTTACTACCGTGATTCCTTATTTTTGTACCCCCCATAGCATGTTGCCTCTTCCCGTTAATTTTCTTTTAGCTTCTATTACTTGTTATTCTGTTAGTACATTGTTTAACTGCACAGCTTTATGTTGTTTGTCGTGTCCTAGACTCATCACTACTTCGCCGAGGTTAGGCTCGGCACTTACCAGTACATGGGGTCGGTTGTATTGATACTGCACTCTGCACTTTCTATGCAGATCCCGCTACTGGACCATACTGATCAGAGTTCGAGGTTGCTGCCTTAAGTCCACAGGAGACGAAGGTAGATCTGCCGGCGTTCGCAGACCCTGGAGTCCCCTTCCCTCTATCTTAGTTCCTATTTTCTTTCATTACGAAAAACAGATGTATTTTCCTTTAAACCAGTATTTGTAGAAATTCTTAGACGTTTGTGAATTGTGACACCACATCATTGGGGTAGACATGTTTTAAGGTTTGAGCTATTATAAAACTTCCACACTTCATATCTGTTTGGCTTAAATTATTATTTATTATTGTTTTGGTTAACGTTTAATGTGTTAGACTCGTATGTGTTGGCTTGCCTAGCATTCAAAGAGGTAGGCACCAACGGTGGGAAATCAGGGTAGTGACAAGTTGGTATTAGAGAACTAGGTTGCCTAGGTCTCACAATTCACGAACAAGCTAGGTAAAGTCTGAGGGATCGGTACGGAGACGTCTGTGCTTATCCCCTAGAGGCTACAGAGTTTAGGAATAACTTCACATCTATTCTTCTTTGTCGTGTAATTTGATTTCTCAATGCTAATTGAACTTCTACTCTGTTCTTTCGCAGATGGCGAGAACATGTACCGCTTCATCAGCCGATCAGCAGCCCGAGCCCCCAGCGGCAGCTCCTACGAGGAGTAGAGGACGAGGCCGTGCTAGAGGCCGAGGTAGGGGCAGGGCTCAACCCAGAGCAGCAGCACCAGCGGCGGAGCTTCAGGTAGATTTTGATGATGAGGTTCCGGCCCAGACCGATCCAACAGGGCCAGCTCAGGTTCCGGAGGGGTTCATCGCTACCCCGGTACTTCAGGACGCTTTGGTCCATCTGGTGGGACTTATAGAGAGTGTCACTCAGGCCGGCATACTTCCTGTAGCACCAACCGTCTCTCGGGCTGGGGGAGGAGCATAGACTCCCGCTACTCGCACTACGGAGTAGATGGCTCCCCAGTTTCACACTCCAGCAGCCCAGCTAGTTGGGGTAGTTCCACCGGGTGTTGTAGCTCAGACCGGTGATGGACCAACTATGTCTTCTGATGCTTTGTGAAGATTAGACAGGTTCACCAAGCTTTTCACTACTACCTATAGCGGTGCATCTTCAGAGGATCCGCAGGATTATTTGGACAGTTGTCACGAGGTTCTACGGAACATGTGGGTAGTGGAGACCAATGGGGTCGACTTTGCTGCTTTTCGTCTGTTAGGTTCCGCCAAGAAATGGTGGAGAGATTATTGTTTAGCTAGACCAGCTGGGCCACCAGCTCTCACTTGGGACCAGTTTTCGCAGGTATTTCTCGAGAAGTTCATTCCCGTCACCCAGAGAGAGGAACCGCAGGCTGTTCGAGCGTCTTCAGTAGGGTTGTATGACTTCCATTCAATACGAGAAGAGGTTTATTGATTTGGCTCGTCATGCTCTTCTTATACTCCCCACCGAGAGAGAGAGGGTAAGGAGGTTTATTGAGGGACTCACTCAGCCTATTAGATTGCAGATGGCTAAGGAGACCGGGAGCAAGATTTCTTTTCAGGATGCGGCCAATGTGGCCAGGCGCGTTGAGATGGTTTTAGCTCAGGGGAGTGGTCAGGGGTATGACAAGAGGCCTCGTCATTCTGGCAGGTTCAGTGGTGTCTCGTCTGGAGGCAAGGATTCTTTTGGTAGAGGCCATTTTCCCAGGCCGTTTCATTCAGCACTTCAGGCTTCTCACGGCGCTCCGGGTTGCCGTGGCCCTCATATGCAGTATTCAGATCAGCTACCCTACAGTACACCATCGAGCATATTGCTAAATTTTGCCCTCGAGCCTTGATCAGTTCTCATCATCAGGGTTCTCGTGCCATGGTTTCAGCACCGGGTGTTCCACCCCCCGCTCAGCCAGCTAGAGGTAGGGGTCAGGCAGCTAGAGGTGGAGGTCGAGGTGTTAGAGGTGGAGGTCAGGCAGCTAGAGGTGGAGGTCAGCCAGCAGGAGGCCGTCCTAGGGATGTAGTTCAGAGTGGTGGGGCCCAGTCCTGATGTTATGTTATTCCAGCCAGGCCTGAGGCTGAGTCCTCCGATGAAGTTATCATAGGTACGGTTTCAGTTTGCTGTAGAGATGCTTCAGTTCTATTTGATCCAGGGTCTGTCATCTTATTTTTGCCCCATATTTGGTTGTGCCTCGTGATTTTGAGTGCTCCCGTGTATGTGTCTACGCCAGTAGGAGATTCTATTGTTGTAGACCGTATCTATCATTCGTGCGTGGTTGCTATTGGAGGTTTTGAGACTAGTGTAGATCTCCTACTTCTTGATATGGTCGATTTCGATGTTATTTTTGGGATGGATTGGCTGTCACCTAATCATGCTATACTGGACTGTCATGCCAAGACCGTGACATTAGCCTTGCCAGGGTTGCCTCGATTGGAGTGGGGAGGGACTCCTGATCATTCGGTCAGTAGGGTTATTTCTTATATGAAGGCTCGACGTATGGTCAAGAAGGGGTGTTTGGCTTATTTGGCGTAAGTTCGTGATTCTAGTGCTGAGGTCCCTTCTATGG
Organism: Nicotiana attenuata; assembly: GCF_001879085.1. NCBI lineage: Eukaryota > Viridiplantae > Streptophyta > Magnoliopsida > Solanales > Solanaceae > Nicotiana > Nicotiana attenuata. Next base: position 32,222,924 of record NC_031989.1, read on the forward strand.
ATTTTGTGCCAGTTGTTCATGAGTTTTCTGAGGTATTTCCTGTAGACATGCCGGGGATGCCACCAGACAAGGATATTGAATTTTGCATTGATTTGGCTCAGGGCATTTAGCCCATTTCCATTCCGCCGTACCGCATGGCCCCGCCAGAGTTGAAAGAATTGAAGGAATAGTTGCAAGACTTGCTAGATAAGGGCTTTATTAGACCTGGTGTCTCGCCCTGGGGTGCGCCGGTGTTGCTTGTTAAGAAAAAAGATGGATCGATGAGGATGTGGATAGATTATCGGCAGTTGAACAAAGTCACCATCAAGAACAAGTATCCATTGCCGAGGATTGATGATTTATTTGATCAGTTTCAGGGTGCCCAAGTGTTTTCGAAGATTGATTTGAGATCTGGCTACCATCAGTTGAGGATTAGGGCATCTGATGTCCCATAAGACAACTTTTCGCACTCAAAATGGGCATTATGAGTTTTTAGTAATGTCATTTGGGTTGACAAATGACCTAGCAACATTTATGGATTTGATGTACCGGGTGTTCAAGCCCTATTTGGATTCCTTTGTGATTGTTTTCATTGATAATATCTTGATCTACTCCCGCAGCCGAGAGGAGCATGAGCAGCATCTTCGAGTCGTCCTTCAGACTCTGAGAGACAACAAGTTATATGCTAAGTTTTCGAAATGTGAGTTTTGGTTGAGTTCAATTGCTTTCTTGGGTAATGTTGTATCAGCAGAGGGCATTCAGGTGGATCCTAAGAAGATTGAGGCAGTCAAGGACTGGCCTAGATCCATATCAGCTATAGAGATCCGGAGTTTCTTGGGCTTGGCGGGTTATTACCGTCGATTTGTGGAGGGGTCTCATCTATAGCAGCCCCGATGACCCGGTTGACCCAGAAGGGGGCCCCGTTCAGGTGGTCGAACTAGTGTGAGGCGAGCTTTCAGAAGCTCAAGACAGCTTTGACTACGACACCGTTGTTGGTATTTCCCACAGGTTCAGGGCCATATACAGTATATTGTGACGCATCTCGTATTGGACTTAGTGCGGTGTTGATGCAGAATGGCAAGGTTATTGCATATGCTTCGCAACAGTTGAAGATTCACGAGAGAATTATCCAGTTCATGATTTGGAGCTAGCAGCCATTGTTCACGCGCTGAAGATTTGGAGGCATTATTTATATGGCGTGTCATGTGAGGTGTTCATGGATCATAAGAGAGTGCAGTACTTGTTCATGCAGGAGGAGCTAAATTTGAGACAGAGAAGGTGGTTGGAGTTACTAAAAGACTATGATATCACCATCTTGTATCATCTCGGGAAGGCCAATGTGGTGGCCGATGCTTTGAGTAGGAAGTTGGCTAGTATGGGTAGCCTTGCATATATTCCAGTCGGTAAGAGACCCCTTGCTATGGATGTTCAGGCTTTGGCCAATCAGTTTGTGAGGTTGGATATTTCTGAGCCTAGTCGTGTTCTAGCTTGTACAGTCGCTCGGTCAACCTTCTTTGAGTGTATCAGGGAGCGGCAGTATGATGATCCTCATTTGCTTGTCCCTAGGGACACAATACGGCACGGAGGTGCCAAGCAAGTTACAGTGGGAGATGATGGAGTTTTGAGGATGCAGGGTCGAGTTTGTGTGCCTAATGTGGACGGACTTCGTGAGTTGATTCTAGAGGATGCCCTTAGTTCCCGGTATTCATATCATCCCGGTGCCACCAAGATGTATCACGATTTGCGGCAACATCATTGGTGGAGGAGGATGAAGAAAGTCATCGTTGCATATGTAGCTTGGTGTTTGAATTGTCAGCAGGTAAAGTACGAGCATCAGAGACCTGGTGGTTTGCTACAACAGATTGAGAATCATGAGTGGAACTGGGAGTGTATCACTATGGACTCGTTGTTGGACTCCCACGGATTCAGAGGAAGTTCGATACAGTGTGGGTTATTGTGGATAGGCTGACCAAGTCAGCGCATTTCATTCTTGTGGCGGTTTCCTATTCTTCGGAGCGGTTGACTGAGATCTACATCCGGGAGATCGTTCATCTTCATGGCGTGCCCATGTCTATCATTTCTAATCGAGGTACGCAGTTTACCTTGCATTTCTGGAGGGCAGTCAGCGTGAGTTGGGTACGCAGGTCGAGTTGAGCACAACATTTCATGCCCAAACAGACGGACAGTCCGAGCGTACTATCCAGATTTTGGAGGACATGCTCCGCGCCTGTGTTATTGACTTTGGAGGTTCTTGGGATCAGTACTTGCCGTTAGCGGAGTTTGCCTACAAAAATAGCTATCAGTCGAGCATCCAGATGGCCCCTTATGAGGCATTATATGGTAGGCGGTGTCAGTCCCCGGTACAGATTTAATATAGGATTCCTTGGATAAGGTTAAGATTATTCATGATAGGCTTCGTACAGCTCAGTCCAGGCAAAAGAGTTAAGCCGACCGTAAGGTTCGTGATGTGGCATTCATGGTCGGAGAGCGAGTGTTTCTTCGAGTGTCGCCCATGAAGGGCGTGATGAGATTTGGGAAGAAGGGCAAGCTAAGCCCTAGGTTCATCGGGCCTTTTGAGATCCTTGATTGAGTTGGGGAGGTGGCTTACAAACTTGCGTTGCGGCCGGGTTTATCAGCTGTGCATTTAGTGTTTCATGTGTCCATGCTTCGGAAGTATCACGGCGATCCATCCTACGTGTTAGACTTTAGCACTATCTAGTTAGACAAGGATTTGACCTATGACGAGGAGCCGGTAGCCATTCTAGACCGGCAGGTTCGACAGTTGAGATCGAAGAGTTATCCGTCGTTCGTGTGCAGTGGGGAGGTCAACCTGTTGAGGCAGCTACTTAGGAGTCCGAGTCCGATATGCGGAGCCGATATTCCCATCTTTTCATCGACTCTGGTACTTTTCTATGTCTGTTCGAGGAAGAACGATTGTTTTAGAGGTGGAGAATATGATGACCCAAAAGGTCATCTCTTGTTTTAGAAGTCAAATCTGTGTTTCGAGGCCTTAAAACCTCCTTTTGTCTCTCCTCGATTTGCGTGCACAGTCTGGGCGTGTATCCGAAAAGCCCTTATGTGAAATTTTTTAAGAAATAACGAATTTTTGCTTAAAAGATGATTTGTGTTGAATTCAGTCAATGTTTTGGGTAAACGGACCCGGACCCATGTTCCGAAGGTCCCGGAGGGTCCGTAGAAAAATATGGGACCTAGGCGTATGCCCGAAATCGAATTCCGAGGTCCCCAGGCCGAGAAATAAATCTTTGAAGAAAATTGTTAACTGAAAATATAAGGAGTTTATGGAAATTGAATAATATTTGGACTTGTTGGTATCGGGCCCGTATTTTGATTTTGAAGCCCTGTACAGGTCCGTTATAATATTTAAACCTTATCTGTAAAATTTGGTGAGAAACGGAAGTGATTTGACATGATTCAAACCTTTGGTTGAGAAAATGGGAAGTTTGAACTATCTTGAAAATTTCATGAGTTTTGGTGTTAAATTCGTTGTTTAAGATGTTATGTTGGTGATTTGATCGCACGAACAAGTCCGTATGATGTTTTTAGAGTTGTGTGCATGTTTGGGTTGGAGCCTCGGGGTCTTGGGTGAGTTTTGGATAGGCCACGGAGTGAGTTTGAACTTAAAAATCTGTTGTTGCATCTGATACCTGTAGCAGGCCTCTGATCTCGCAATTGCGAGATCAGACTTCGTATTTGCGAGCTTCATAGTCTTGGTAATTGCGGCATTGTTTGCATTTACGAACATATCTTCGCATTTGCGAAGTAATCAGGGAGGGAGGAATCCTCGCAATTGCGACCAAAGGTTCGCAATTGCGATAGTAGCAGAAATGCAGCAGGTTCGCATTTGCGATGCCTGTCTCGCATTTGCGAGCTTGAGAAGCTCTGGTCACTAATGCGACATCTGCAACTGATCAAAACATGACTTAGACGGGATTTTCAACTCATTTCTCAAATTTTCAAACCCTAAGCTTCCATAGGTGATTTTCTAAAGAGGAGTTCTTCCCTAAATCATAGGTAAACGATTACTAACTTATTTCCTTCAATCTATTACATTTTTTTACAAGATTTCATCACAAAATCTAGGGATTTTCATGGAGAAATTGGGTGTTTCTGGGTAGAATTTAGGAATTTCAAAATTTGGGGAGACCTCAAATTGAGGTCGGATTCCAAAACCAATTACATATCCGGGCTCGGGGTGAATGGGTAATCGGGTTTCGGTCCGAACTTTGATGTTAATAAGTTAATTATGCATAGATACGAGTGGATTGGAAGTGGAAAATATGGGAAAACCGATATTTCAGGCTTGAGTTTGGCCGTGGAATCGAGGTAAGTGTTGTGGCTAACCTTAGCTTGAGGGATTAGATGTTGTTGCCTTATTTGCTACTTGTTTAGTTGTTAAGTACGACGTATAGGTGTGGTGACGAGTACTGACACGTTGTTGTCAGGTCATAGCATGCGAGTGAGTCTTATACTTGTGACCGTTGTGTTCCTCTATACTTATTGTTCCTGCTGAAACTAGTTATTACTCATGATAAACAAGTCTTACTATGTTTTTCCTGGCTTTGGATATTGGTTGAGTATTGGCTCAAGTTGAGATTTCTGTTGTGAAATTAAATGATAAAACGAAGTTATTTGATTGTGATGCCCTTTCCGGGATGTTATTGTTTCTGTTTATGCTTATGGTGAGGAAGAGTGATAAAGCCCGAAGGGTGATGTCGTGCACATTTACATTTATATTTATGCATATGGTGAGGAAGAGTGATAAAGCACGAAGGGTGATGTCGTGCACATTTCTATTATTCATATGGTGAGGAAGAGTGGTAAAGCACGAAGGGTGATGCCATGCACGTTTCTATTATTGATTACATGGTGAGGATTGAGAGTAAAAGCACGAAGGGTGTTGTCGTGCATTTTCTGTTTGCTTTGTTTATTTTGTTATCGGTTCAAGTGCACTAATTGTTTAAATTCCTTTACTACTGTGATTCCTTATTTTGGTACCCCCATATCATATTGCCCCTTCCCGTTAATTTCCGTTTAGCTTCTATTATTTGTTATTCTGTTAGTATATTGTTTAACTGCACAGCTTTATGTTGTTTGTCATGTTCTAGCCTCGTCACTACTTCGCCGAGGTTAGGCTTGGCACTTACCAGTACATGGGGTCAGTTGTACTGATACTGCACTTCTACACTTTCTGTGCAGATCCCGGTACTGGATAGGGGTGTGCATTCGAATCGGTTTATCGATAAATCGAATCGATTATTTATTATCGAAATCGAAATCGAAAAAATCGAAACCTTATTGAAACGATAACAATAAGCGTATGTTCAAATCGATAATCGATAAGTAATTATCGATAAGGGTCAAAATCGAATCGATAAATCGAATGCACACCCCTAGACTGTAGACACTTGTTAAATGAGTAATTACCTATTTGTGTAGATTAAAATAACATACAGAATGTATATATATTCAGCTAATATTTTGAAAGCGGCTATATAATATTATTTTCCCTAATCTATACCCTTTCCTTTACCCTAAGTCCCTTACCCTATTATTTCCTCTACCACATTTAAGGAATGATCATATTTAAAGATCAAGGGAATGAAGTTCAAATTAATGGAAAATAGAATTAGCCACGATGATGTGTTTTGTTTTGTTTTGTTTTTTTTATACCGTTGGAGTGTTGGTGGCATACATTTGATCCCTTACTTTAGTTTTGTTGCATGTGCTTGTTGACACAATTTTTATATTATAAATGGTGTTCGTCTTATTTTAGCTTCTTTTTGTCCATATTAGTTAGGCACGTTAATAGCGATATACTTTTCGTGGAATCCCGCAAATTTTCTTATTGGTGTAATCGATAACCGAATTGATAAGCCCCCAAAATCGATAAATCGAAATCGAAAAAATCGAAACCTTATTGAAACGATAACGATAAGCATATGTACAAATCGATAATCGATAAGTAATTATCGATAAGGGTCAAAATCGAATCGATAAATCGAATGCACACCCCTAGTACTGGACCATACTGATCAGAGTTCGAGGTTTCTGCCTTAAGTCCACAGGAGACCAAGGTAGATCTGCCGGCGTTCGCAGACCTTGGAGCCCCCTTCCCTCTATCTTAGTTCCTTTTTTCTTTCATTCCAAAAAACAAATGTATTTTCCTTTAAACTAGTATTTGTAGTAATTCTTAGACATTTGTGAACTGTGACACCAGATTGGGGTAGACGTGCTTTAGGGTTTTGAGCTATTATAAAACTTCCGCACTTCATATCTGTTTAGCTTAAATTATTATTTATTATTGTTTTGGATAATGATTAATGTGTTCGACTCATATATGTTGGCTTGCCTAGCATTCAAAGTGTTATGCGCCATCACGATCCCGACAGTGGGAAATTCGGGTCGTGACACCAAGAAAAAAGATTTCGTTCAAGGTTTTAAGTTTTTTTTTAAAGTATTCCATAATATAACATTGTCTAATATTTTAAAATTTTGAGTTAAATTATTCAAATATTCATATCTACTAATAAATATTGTGATAACTAAAACCAATGTAGCGTATTGAAACAAAATGTTAATGTTTTGTTAACTTAAAACCTTACTAATATAAATAATTATAACTAACAGAAAAAGTTCTGGGGTCTAAAGCAGACGCTTTGGTGGCCTTATCCTGGAGTCACCCATTGTATTTTTGGCTGAGAATTACAAAGAAGTCACATAACTAAAACCATAGAGAGAACGATTGATTGCAACTAGAAGTAGTAAACCCTAAACTCTGAAAGGTGATGAGTAGGTATAAAACTAACTAGGACGAATAAAGAAGAATTTATATTACAAAGGTTTATAATCCCGTCTTATATGGGAAAAGCTGCATTACGAAAGTTTGATCATGAACTAGCAAACTTAGTTACTTTTGGACCAATTATGGAAACCTACCAAAACATAATTTGTTTCCTAGTAGCTGAATTCATCTTCTTATATTTTATTTGTTTCACCTAGGTGTATTTAAATTATATGTTATTCTAAATTGTAATTAAGTAAATTCAAAGTATAAACAAAATAGACTACAAAAATATACTAATTTTATGATTTTTATTTCAAAATCATACTAAAAAATTCAGCAAAAAAATCTACTAAAATCTACTATACAAAATTTACTACTAATTTTTATTTCAAGCAAAAAAAATATTCTAAAATATCTTACCCTAGTAGAGTTTAGATTGTTATTTTGCAGTTGTAAAGTTCTTGACCTAACAACTAGTGGCATTTGATTCTGCAGTGCTGTATAACTCTGTAGTGGATCATAAAGATGGAAATCTAAGCCGTAAAAGGATTGCTGATAGAACTGGAATGAAATAGTTGGGTTCCTTCCCCAGAAATTAAGATTTTAGCAACATTGAACTGTAGAGTTAATTGGAATTTGGAATTAAAGATCGAGATTTAATGTTTTATTTAAGTCAAAACTAGTTGGATAGATAATTAAATACGTCACTTGGGGATATCATATTAGAGGGGAAATGAATATTTAATACCACATTCAAAGACGACCAAATACATAGACAACTCCTTAAAGTTGGCATCAAACTTGCTTTAGACACTTTAGCTTACCCATGTTACTATTAGACACTCTAACACCACAAAAATGTACATTATGAGCACCTCATGCACGTATGGCACAAAAAGTGATTCTCACTTTGGAGTTGGGCTTGAAAGTCAATTGTTTCTTCTCTTTCCTATTTCTTCTTCACAGAACTCCATCTGACGGCATGAGAGCTCCTGGCTCATCCCCTCATCCCCATCCTCCATTTTCTTCATTCTACTAATTTATTGTATTTTCCTGTCACTTTTCTCAAATTTTCATGCATTAATTCAGTGAGTATATCTGAAATCTCTTTTATAAGAAAGTAGAAAATACAGATTGTTCCCTGCAAGTTAGGAAAGTTTGGATTTGCATCTGAAATCATATACTACCTCTAAGCATATAACAGGAAATGAAGAGCAATATGATATGCGTGTTCTATATTCTTTATATTTTATTACACGAAGATTGGTTCTAGCTAGATTCTTTCTTACGGTTCCCTCCCAAATCCAAACAAAAAGAAGATAAAAGCAAGAAGGAACGAAAACGAAAAGTGAACAAAAATGGAAGATTATTCGACCAGATTCAAACGTCTGAAACATTAACCTTTAGATCTCAAAAGAAATAGTAGTCATGTTATCCATGTCAGCACGATTGATTCTTTTTAAAGATAAATTGTGACCAAGTGTTCAATTGGCACATTTTTGTGGGTGTTGGAGTATGTTGAAGTGTCTAAATGAAATCTGGTACAAACTTTAGGGGGTATGTATGTATTTGGCCTTCAATGACATTGTTTTGGACATGCCTGGCACTTGAAACCATGACTTTTTATTAGTTGGCGTGTCGCTAAGTCTATCAAACGCTTCGGAAAAAGACCAAAATTTGTCGTCCAGATTTAAACATAATTCTAAGCCTGTAGTATTACCAAATGGCCTTAATATGTTTTATCGAAAATTTTCTGAAATGCCCATCTGTTGATAACTAAGAACATGAAACGCTATGCAAAATTGACTTCTGTATACTCAACAAAATTACAGAATCTTACAATCGTTTCAGGTAACCATTTCATGATGATCTAAGCTACCTAAATGTTTGGCTCTCCGTATCTGCGACGTTATATCTTAGCAGTGGGTAGACTAGAACAATTGGCACACAAGATTAGATCCTCCCTATTGGGTAAAAAAATGATAGATCTCCCAGCAACTGTCAAAGAGGGATATTTAGGGAAGTATAGAATTTGTATTTACAAGATTCATCGTCAGCTGTACAAAATGCTATCCATCCTACAGCTACTGATGCTGCAAATAACCTGCCTCTATTTTGGCAAAATTGCAAGGACAGGACACTATGCTGCTACTGCTGTTGCATCTTCATCTTCAGGATCTGCATCGGCTGCTGAGATCAATGAGGCCGACTGAATCTTTCCGGCATGCTCAAGACGCATCAAAATTACTCCTCTGGAGAGTGGGAAAAGTAAGAATATATTAAAGACCAAGTAGCAGCTGAGCTTTAGATCAGAATCCAAATGTACCTCATTGTATGTGTCGTTCCCCGTAATACAGTCATTTTATTTCTGTTGAAAAAAGCTATTCAACAGAATACAGTCGCTTCGGAAGTTAAGTGCGACTCAGAGCTACTTAAGGAGATCTACTTTAATTCCATTTATGAAACAAAGAACATATAATCCTTCCCTAGCCCCTCTATGCTGCATCTTGTTTCTCTTCCATTAGATACAAGGGAAAAACAGAAAACCACAGTACCACAGAACTAATTCTAGTTGCTTGTTACTAATGCAGTTTAGCTGATGACAACAACAACAAAAAAAAACCCAGTGTATTCCCATTAGTGGGATCTGGGGAGGGAGTTGAAATATTCTAATATCCAGTTATTTATATATGTGTGTGTGTGTGTGTGTGTGTGTGTGTGTGTGTGTGTGTGTCTTAGACTAAAGTATTGTGCCTACTTTTACACATTGAATCAAATTCTATTCACAGATATATGTCTTTTGAGTTGAATCCTTAGTTGGATTTCTTCCCTCTCCCCATCTCTTCATATTTCTTCCTTCCATTTGTCTTCTTTTTCTTTTTGATAAGGTTTCCATCTTCCTATTCCAACTGCAGCAATTGTCGCTACTATTATCATCAAACTGTAAAGCTTAGAAATTTGCTGTTCTTTTTCGCTTTCGTAGATAGAATTGCTGAGGATCTACTGATTCTTTTTCTTTCATTTTCCTTCTTTCCTGGGGATTTTTACATAACTCAACTGCTCACTGATATGCAACGACCAAGTAGTTATTATTTTCTGGGCAATATCTTGCAAATTTCTTTAGCTTATAACCAACCAAAAGGTTCAACTTGACAAATATTTTTTTTTTTTGAGAAAAGAGTTCTCCACTGCCATTGACACCATCAAATGCTCCATCACAATCTTCATCTAAAAGTCAGAAACCTAAGCCCGTTAAACCCTGTAGTTACAATGGTCTAAAACCTTACTATTCATGTTCCTGATATTTCACTGACGGATATGTTCTAAAACCTTATTCATTATTCATGTCCTTGGTATTTTAGTGATAAGTAAGCATTTTGCAATTTTTCTCGTCCTATAGCAAACATATATATTCATAATGCATCAAATCCCAGTTGGTAAATGGTATCTGGAACTGATTTCCACAGGATCTTGGGACGGTAACCACAAAAACCCCTAATTCTCAACCACTGCTTTGTGGATGAATACGATCATGTTTATTTGTCAAAACGAAAAATGAACACAGCTCGTGACATCTTTTTGTTTGTTTTCTCATTTTCCATTTTTCAACTTCTTTCGAGCCCAAAATGGTGAAAGGGTAAGATGCCACGGGCCTTTCCCTCCTGAAGTTCTTTAAGATATTATTAGCTTTTCTGCCTTTTTCCCTAAAGTAGCCCCCTTTAGCATTTTCTAGTTGCCCAATTTACTTCAGTTTCTACCCCCCCCCCCCCCCCCTCTGTTTAACTAGTCAATTGAGTAACTTCTTAGTTTCCATCATTAGTACTCCCTATGCGCACAACTTTTTTCCCCCTTTTTCTCATGAACTTTTCTGGAGTCTTTTGTTAGGCTGAGGTTAAATCACTCAAGTTTTAGTTTTCAAACACGCCAACTGACCCAAGCTTCTAACCTACTTGATTTTGAGCTTTGCCGGAGCTCAAGAAGGTATCAAACTATAGTCAAACTATATCCCTATGTAAGAACAACAAGACTCCTGCAACAATGATAAATAGATCTTTTAGCCAATAGGCTCCAATAAAAAGGTAATCAATTTTCAAAAAATGCAGAAATTGGTATTACTTGAAAACCGAACCTATTGCACTACAGACCAAAGAAGAAAAAATGTTACAAGGATATGACATACCTCGCATACCGGGACTGTATTGAGATGTCCCGAACTTTTATGCGATTCACAGTTCCACTCTGGCTCACAAGAACAACTTGCTCGTCACTCTCACCATCTTCTGCTTAAAGCATTTCAATTATGTATTGTTACCAGAATTTCCAAAGTCCAAGTCAGTAGTTAAAACATTCAAACCATGCAGAAGAACATAAAGGTTATGGTACCTCCTAAAGAGAATCCAACTACGAATACTGCTGCCAGGCGATCTTCAGATGAAAACTGAATAAATGCATCGGTAGTATTAGTTGACTAAAGCTGGACAAAGATAATGACAGCTAACATCCCTGTTCTCTGAAGGGAGGACGGGCAGCAATGAGGATTTTTATATTTGTTTATACTTTGGCTTATAGAATGATGGTGTACCTTGTAACCAATTAAACCGACTCTATTCAAAGGTGATGTGCGGAATCTGCTAACTGGAACTCGTTTCCCATAACCACTTTCTGACACAAACAGCAGCCATGGGCCATTCATGCTCCTACTTCTGGTACACGGAATATCAGAGATGAAGAGATAAAAAAGTAACAGAAAAGTAGGCAGGCTTTCAAATTCATTTATGCAAGACATATTGGTATAAGAATAATCATTTTTGGGAGCCGATGGTGTTCAAATAAGCAGCCTTAAAGGGAAAAATCATTAAAAATGAGGGTCTCTCAAGCTAGCATAAAGTTGACTAAGTGCTGTAATCTAAGTTGAGACATACGCGAAAAGCATAGGAAAGTACCAGTGGGTGCTTTAAGCGCAAGGCACAAGTAAAGCTTGAGCTTTAGAAAACAAAGGCACTAATGATGAAAAATAAATAAATAAATATATGTATAATGCAAAAAATAACTATTAACACAACAATTACTGAGAAAAACAATTTTAAAAAAAAACTATAGGTAAGTGAATTATATGATGTAAAAAGCAGGTCAATCAAGCTAAAAACCACTTCAAATATCTTATTCAAATGTGAAGGTGTAGTTTTCTAGTGACTAGTTTTAAAACAAAATTTCTAATTATTTATACGTAATCAGAAAAAGATCGTTTTCTATTATTAACAATTAATACATCATTTAAAAACTAGATTTACTGTCTAGTGCCGTTTATTCACAATGAGTATATCATCTGCCCACTAGATTTATTGTCTAGTGCCTCCCTCTTAAAGGCAAGTCCATGGGTGATGAGGCAAATGCTTGGGTACCTACAGCAAAGTGCCAAGCAAGGCGAAGCAGCCTACCTGATTTTCATCTAACTTCAGGGCTTAACCGGGTCTCAAGAAGGCCTTAAGCAACAATCAAAACAACTAAGATACACAGAGTGATGGATGAGAGATTACTGTCGTTGATGAACTTCCAAGGTCTTGTCCAGTTCCTTCTGCAAAGCATCTGGTATAATGTCCATGCTAGCCACTTTATCCCCCTCTTTCAGTCTCATGGCAACAGAACCTCTAGTATTTCTTCCAAGTGCTCTTATCTGAGCAGAAATTTAACAGTAAAAGAAGGAAAATAAATTATCAGAAGAATGAGAATAACTCCAGTAACACAAGTAGATGCAAAAAAAAAAAAGGCACCAACAATTTACCTACTTCATTATGGAAATAACTACATAACACAATTAGAGTTAGAAAGTGTACACATGTGAGCACTTACCTGAATAGCTGAACATATATTTGTTCATCCAAATCCAAAAGCAAGAAAAACGAAAAAAGAAAAAGGGAAACCAGAGCTCTGAAGCCAACTACAAAACAAATTCTAAATATGCAATCCCTCATTTATCAGATATTTATCTTTTATCTTCCATGAGAAGAAAGCAAACTTTCTACATTCTTTGAAACCTGTAAAGACAGCACAGACAAAGCAAGCTGCTAAGAGGCAGACCATTAGCTGGTAGATTGAATAATCTCTCACTAGCAGTTGCGTATGTATCTCATCTGTTTAAGCACAAAAACTGCAGACATGTAAGTGAGATAATCTCTCTCTCCAGATTAAGTAACAACCAGTTTGCTGATTAGCATTGAGGTGCAAAAATTACTTGATTCAGATCCTATAATCGAATCTTATGCCAAGAACAAACTTGTTTCTGCATGTAGCCAAGCTCCCATTCTTTTTGCATTTGGCAGAGCAACACAAGAACCACTAAATGAAACTGAAAATAAGGTACCCATGAAAATAAAGAAAAAGAGAATTTACATTTGCACAAGGTGTCAAAATAACCATTCCATTTTGTGAAGCCATCGCAACAAAATCATTATTTGAGCAACATTTCACCCATTTTAATTCATCACCTGGGACCTGTCAAATGGAAGCATCAAGCCTGAGCTAGCTTTGGGACCAACAATGCAAATTCAAGGGAAAGAAAGGGCTGACTAACCAATTGAATCGCAATAATTCCTGTACACCTGATAGACGCAAAGTAGTTCAATGATACTTTTTTTATATATCCATTCACAGTAAGCATCACAAGATACTGATCTCCCGCAAATTCGCTCACAGGAATAATAGAAGTTATTCTCTCGCCATCAGACAAGGACAATATCTGGATCACGGGAAAGAATGAGTAATTAGAAGTGAAGGCAACAGGCCAAGCTTTCTGTAGATGGAAATATAGTACCTGGACCAGAGGAGTGCCAGCAGCAGTTCGGCTGCATTCAGGGATCTTGTAAGCCGGAGAAGAATACACAGTACCTTTATCGCTGCCAATTAGAATAAAAACAAACAATGAAATAAGAACATCCGCATGCTCAATGGCAAAGCCACCCCCTTACACATAACTGAATAAAATATATCGAGGGCTTACAATGATGTAAATAATGAGATAATATAACGGGATTGTCAGGATGCAATCAGCTCACACCAAGTACCTCTTCCATAAATATAAGATGGGAAAGCAAAAAAATCGGGAAAAACATTCCATATTTTCTCAATGTCTCAGCATATGGCAGCATGTTGAAATAATCTGAGTCAACGTAGAAAAAAAAGTGACCCCAAGTTTACCTAAAATAGAGAACTTTGTCGTGTGCCCGGCAGACAAGGAAATCAGACATCGAATCATTTACTCTCAATTTACCAACTGATTTACCAATTGTCCCGCGATTTTGTAGATTAAATGTGTCAGGTTTCATCCGTTTAACATAACCCTTCTCACTAATTGCCTGGAATAAATGAGCAACGAAAATTAAAAGAAAAAGGAAGGAATAATGAAACGCAAAATTTTGAAACCTAGAAAGCACATATTACCAGTAGCATTTCTTCATTCGGAATTACGTCTATATCTTCAAGCTCACCGCTGTCTGTATCCTCTAACATTGAACGCCTTGGAGTGAAAAACTTGTTCTTGATTTCAATTGCTTCTTCTTCAATCAACTGGTTGTTCATGTTGCAGAAATCAGAAAAGCAAGTAGGCTAATGTCAAATGACAAAGTAATAGATGTATCACTACATTATATCAGAATGCCATTATTAAGGAGGAGAACAATCAGAACAAGGTAACAGATCTATCACTACAATATATCAGAATGTCATTGTCAAGGAGGTGAACAATCAGAATATCAGTGTACTGCATACAGAAGCCAGCCCCCCCCCCCTCCCCCACACACACAAAAAAAAAAACCGCCAACAAAGGAAAACGGGAAAAGAAGAGCAATATCAAAAGGCTGTTCCAGGAAAAGAACTCACTAGACAGCAGTAACAGGTTGCTTCTATGGTGTACTATCTAAGTTGGGTATCTCCATTAGATTAGCTTTTTTTTAAATTGTTGATGAGCGAAACGAACACAAAGTTGAGTTGTGGAATAATAAAGGTACATAATAACCAACAAATTGACAAACATTTGGCCATCGAATCCTTAAAGAAGAAAAATTAGCAATATGATGATATATATTAAATTGGTACAAGAATATTAATTCGTATCTAAGCTTGACAAGATGAAGAAAAAATAGGGAAAAGGTTCTTATGAGGCTACCTGGAGTATTTGCTTCTTACTAGACAAAAGTTCCTCTAACTTGGAAATTTGTGTTCTCAAAGATTTTCCCTCCTCGACAAATTTATTTCTCTGCATTACCCATACAGAAAAGCACAATGTCAGAGAGAGTTCAAGAAGCTAAAACACCCACCAAACTTTAAAATGAGCGCACCATGCCATACCTCAAGTGCAGTAAGCCTTCTCAGGCTTATGTCCAGTATAGCTTCAGCTTGTTTATCAGACAATTCAAATTCTGCAGGTAAAGTTGATAAGAAATGGAATTGGCAATGTTTTCCTACTAGTTATTTTATCACTAAATATAAAATACTGTTTGAAAAATAGAAGAGAAAGGCTAATGCAGTTTCCAACACAAATATGAGCAGGCAATAGTGAAAAATCAAGCAACATTTAGGTATAAGTGAGTAGTTGTGCTACCTTTTCTCAAACTAGCAGCTGCGAGCGCATTGCTTGATGCTTTTCTGATTGTATTGATGACCTCATCCAAATTATCAAGCCCAACTATGATACCCTTAAGTCACAAAAGTGGATGGAGAGAGGGAGAGAGAGAGAAGAGGGGATATCAGCAGCTTTATTCATAAACTCAACATATTTCACTTGAGCTATGCCCCAGAACTTTCAAAAGAGAGAAGAAATCCAAATTACAAATATACCTTATGTACATAAAAAAATAAAAGAGATGCATAGATGACTTGGTGAATACAAGACATACCTATTTATACGTGTCAAACACAAACTCATATGGCATTTGTCTGATATAGGACAATATCTAACCTAACTCCTTCAATCTTCTAATATTCTGATCCAGCATCAAAGGTTTACACTTTATTTCTAACATGCTTGCTAAAACTGCCGGAAAATTGCCGTAATTGTTCTTATTATAGACAAATGCTTAGCGAGAATGTCGATTAAAAAAAATCATTGCCAAAATCTCGCAGGAAAATTTGTTGCCGGAACAGAGGTCAGGAAGAGGCAGTATCCCGAAAATCGTCATGGAAAAAAAGAGTTGTGGTGCCAGAACAGTATTCAGAAATAGGAGGATATCTTTGAAAACGGTCAAGGGAAAAGGAAACGGTCACATGGAAGGAAATTACGAGCTAAAAAAACGACGGCCAAGTAAGTAGCGTAAGGCTGCTTGCCAGTAGGCAGAAGCTATTAAGGTCTACTTTAAGATTGTAAAGGATTTGATACCATGTATATAGATTAGAAAGGAAAATTAACATATAGATAAAATGGTGAATACAAGTCACGCCTATTTTTCGGTGTCAAACACAAGACTAACCATTTTATTTGCTTAATTTGAGACATTATCTAACTTAAAAACTTGCCCCAGGGCTTTGGTCTGATGGTAAGTCCGCAACTTGTGATGTATGGGATAGGCAGGTGCATGTCATGGATTCGAACCCAACTACAGACAAAAAGACCGGTATTTAAGTAGAGAAGGGTAGAAGGACGGGCCCATTATCCATTGAATTTTGAACCGTGGGTCACTAGTCCTCGAGGATTTCGTGGTTATCAAAAAAAATTCAACTTAAAGAACTTGAATTTTTTAATCTTCTAATTCTGACATTCTAAGACTACTGATAAGAAAAAGCATTCTACGACTAATAATTTTTTCTTATTTTGAGAATAATAAAAGTATTCTAAGACAAAAATTCTTCTAACACACCTCAACAATATGGTTTCTTTCTTGTGCTTGTGAAAGTTTAAATTTCGCACGCCTTTCAACAACAGAGCATCTGAAATCCAAAAATGCCTGCAAGATACAAAAAAGTATAACAATTCCGTGCCTGATGAATGCATGTCAAAGATAAACCTTGATGGAGAAGTATCACAACCACCAAATAAATAACACCAAGATATAAGAAGACATGATTTAGGTGAAATAAAACAATTTTAGACATATAAAAAAAAGGAAACCAAAAGAGAAAACTAGAAGGTGATTACAGAAAAAGCAAAACTAGCAATAATGCTTAAGCATAGTATTTAATGGAAATTGAAAAATAAATGTACAGAGTATTCTTCATATAGAAACAAGTTGTCACCTGAAGTAGTTCCTTTAACCCCATCAGCTTTGGTTGACCATTAAGAATACTGAAAAAAAATATTGAGTGATAACTAGTTAGTTAGAGGTATGATAATAATCGTGGATATGGCATGTGAGCAATGTAAAATTCATTACACCAAGCAACATATAGAGAGTACTAAATTAGACATAAAAGAGCTTTCTAAGCCTCCTAAGCAGAAAAAAACAGCACCTGAAATGATCCAAGGCCCATCGTATTGGAAAATTATAAAGCCAATGCACCAGCAGTACACATCTTACTATTAAATAATGTCAATAAGAAAATGTCAATTTTGGAAACTCGGTTGCAACCTACTTCATTTCTTGTGCCAAAGTGCCATTAATAGTCTATAAGCTTAATGATAAAATGGCATCATCAATTCTATTGCCTATAGAGGACAAATAAATACAAGTACAGTGAATACTTGACTATTCAAATACCATGACAAATCCACATGGTCTCAAGCTGCAACATTAAATAATTACATTATGACCCCAAATTCCTATAGATTTACCGAATCATAGCTTTTGAGTTGAAAGAACGTCATACAGTTAAATAGAGGTAAAATTTAGAACTTCCAAACTCCAAAATCTAGTTCCCTTTAACTCATGGAGAGAAGCTTTCAACCATGCAAGTATGTCAAGAGAAAAAAAGATTATAAACTTCTAATTGAAGAATAAAATGTTGGAAGGCCATTATTCTTCTTGATAAAGTGATAACAACTGGAGACTGAAGATGCATCTTGCAATAGATCGCAGTCAATCAGTACTCCAAAACCTTGGGAGACAAACTAAAAATTGTCTGGTCTCCTGTTCAATCAACTATAACAACAGATGTCAGGCATGGTAAAGAAATTTCAAACAGAAAGCATAAGATTCTAGAGCGAAAACAGAAATCAAGAGGCACAAAGCTATTACTATATTTCTTCAAGAACAAAACTTTCAACACTTCTGATATAGATATCAGAGAACTGTGGGGCAGTCTATGCACAAAATAGGTCTCTAGCATACAATTGATTACTGCAGGGGTTAACCTTGTGATGTGGTAACAGAGTGATCCAGAAGTGGGAGTCTCCTTCTTTTGCAAACAAAGTCTATAGCTCCCAAAAGGGGTCCATAATCACTTACCCAACCATGTTGCAACTAAAACTGGATTGCAGAGCAGTAAGACGGTAAAGATTGTTCAATACGATGGCTGGATCTGACCCTCGCTTAAGCTGGAAAACATTAGGCAAAACTAAACGATCAATCAGTGCTAAACTTTGATGGGTTTAGAAGAACGCATGCAATCATTGTCAATGAGTCATGGAATACGATAAAATTGACAAATTTTGGGGAACAGGGAACATCAATTATTTCACTACCTCAATGACTATACGCATTCCAGATCGATCACTCTCATCACGGATATCACTTACTCCTTCCAAAATCTGGCAAGAAAGGGAATCAAAACATCAGGTGCTGTGATTCAACTCTTGACCAAAGCAAGATATTGAGACAACAAAATTCAGAGATCAAACTTCAAAAAATAGGAACAACATAGCAGAATCAGTATATATCAAGTGGAAATGGTGTGGATTTTGATATACAACAAGTGTAGATGGCATGTGTATTCCGCAAAAAGAAGAAGAAAATCTGCACTCCTCAAAAGATATTAGATTTTGTTCTCCGTTAGAAGCCACATCATAGAGTGAGGGCACTTCTCCAAACATAGGATCCTATCACCGAAGGAGATCCTTTACTCCAGAAAAAATGAAAGCCACACCAGCTACTACAAAGCTTATTCATGTTCTGTAGACTGTCCACTTAAAAATGGACCCATGGTGCTAATCATATGAAAATGCAACCATTAGGTGCTTTAGCATCCCAGAGAGTCTTCAATGGAATTTCTCTTCAATCATTTCTGCAGAAGGCTGATAAAACATCTAAACTTGAACTTACTGTTGGATGTTCTGTCCCTTCCATCTTCGAATATCCCTTCACCCAGTCAATAGTTGTTGCATACAATTACAGCATAGGAAGTCCCTGCCAAAACTTCCAATTTACTAATCCTAATCGCCCCTTAAATCCCAGAATTCTTAACACATTATCTGCACATTCCCGAAGCACCTCATTAAAAGAACAGTTTCATATATAAATGTACTAGGCAGTGGAAAACATGGGATGGAAGGACACTATATAAGCACAATAAGTGGCATCTAGGTGACCGCGTAGCCCGCTTCGTAGTATCATTATAGGCAGCGCAGCAAGCATCGTCTCAGCAGGCCTAAATTATGGGTGAAGGTTAGTTGTTTGAGCCTTCGTCTATTGAAGTTTATGTATCCATTTTCTAGTCCCAAAATTCTCTACTTAGGGTTGAATATGTACACAAATAACACAAATCAACATTTTGTTTAAATTTAAGGCAGAATAGCCTGATAGACACCTGTACTTGTTTGGTTTTGACATCCGGGCCCCCGCTACTCCAAGAAGTTTCAACCAGACACTTGGGAAGTGTGTTTGGGTGGGTGGGGGGGCCAAGATGTTTTGACCAAGTTCCTCTACACAATCAACTCATGTTTTGACCAAGTTCAGGTGTCTGATTGAAACTTCGTCGAGTAAGGGGCCAAGATGTCAAAACCGAACAAGTACAGGTGTCTATCAGGCTATTCTGCCTAAATTAAATAACCAAATATATCCGAAAGGAGCAAAAGGGTATCAACACAATAAGGGTGCATAAGAAAAACACAACAGAACATTTTTTCCCGGAAAGAAGGGTTAAGACACTTGATAATATATGCTACTCAACGGGTAAAGTATGTTATTGAGTGTCTGTTCACTTCATCCAGAAGGAGCCTGGTATTTAAGTGGGAGCAGCAGAGTACAGTGGTGGCAATGAGAAATGTCACTCAGCAGAATAATGTATTGAGTATTTTAATAAGAGAAAGTTATAATGGCAGGCACACACTCCGAAATTTCAAACATGTGGACAAACAGGGATTGGACTAACTCACAAGGAACTTCGCAGTTATCAAAAGAAGATTACATGCTACTCCTCAGAAAGGTACCTTATTTTCCACAAGATCAGCAATTTTCTCGACAAGAGAGGCTTTGTTTGTTTGATAAGGAATCTGTTTCAATTATAATCAAATATTAACACAGATTAAAATTAGAAGAGTAATCTACTTCTAAATCAAAAATACTGAAAGGGCAGAGATAGGAACCTCTTGGATGATTATTGCAGCACGTTTCGTCTTGGAGTCAAGTAATTCAATATCAGTCTTCCCCCTAATTACTACTCGTCCTCTTCCAGTCCTATATGCCTCCAGAATTCTGTAAAAATGATGATATTTATCAAAAAAAAATTACAAACAAAGAGGTAGTGTAAAGAAAAACAAAAATAAAATTTTATCTCAGAGAGGATGCATTTTTAGGAGGGGGATGAGAAAAAAACTAATGTGTTCAGTAGATATTAGTGTCCAGTTGTTCCGAATTCTCTCTTTCCGTATGAGTTTATCTCCAGAAATTTCCCAAAGAAAACAAATTTCCAGCCTAAAATTAGAGAAAAGGGAAAAGAATCAAGCTGCCAGTGCCACTAAACATACATGATTTGTGTGCATTCTGAAATAGAGGAAGAAAGATATACTCGACACAGGAGCTGCAAGTATCACATACTTGATCCAGACTCACTGAACTTACTCGGGCAGAAGAGGTAAAGGTTTGTACCAATTGAAACCCCTGAACGGGATAATTCTAGTCTCTAAGCAAAAATACAGGACATTAGGGTGCTTAGCCCTAGGCATATTAGTCATCATTGTTCAATCTTGCATAAATCAAAGACCATACACTTTATTTTGACAGGGGTCTTAATTTTCCAAATGGAAGGGGATAAGAGAAACTCTCTAAGAAGATAGACTCCCACAAAACATAAAAAAACACAATTTCATGGAAACGCGCCGCAAGCTTTTCGGATCAAAGAGGAGAGCAATCAGGTAAAATTCTATCACGAGCTCAAAAGGATACACATCTCAAGAAGTAGCTCGCTACCAAAACTTGGAAAAGCAGCGGAGCGCCATGCACAAATCAACTCATATAAACTAAGAATTTTTAACAAGGGACTGCCATATAAATAAAAAAAATTTATAAGTACAATTTAGGCTCCTCCTTCAACTGCGTAGCTGCGCAATTACCAAACTAATGGCTTCCCACACAAGAAAAGGTGTATCACCCTAGCCGGCCTATTTGAGGATAAAACTTGTTTTAACGCTTTTAAAGGCATAGGGAAGGATTAAAGCATCTTTCTAGCTGAATAATGTTTTGAACAAAATCACACCATAGCCAATCATAAATTGTTAAAGAAAAAATAAAAGCCAGATGGTAAAACTGAATCCATTTTTGGCAGTGCATGCCACAAATTTATCATCTTAAATTATATGGCATACCAAAGACCAGAGATTGGATACATATAAGACCCATTTATACATTACATACATCAATGGCGTAGCCACCCTATGCCAAGGGTGGTCAAGCGCACACCCTTCGCCGAAAACGTATACTGTGTATATAAGTTAAATACTACTTTACATGGTTATATATTATATCTTGAACACCCTTAACACAGTTAAGTGAGGCAGTCTAGCGGTTCAGGGTGTTCAAAGCGATGTGTTGTTCACGAGTTCAAAATTTTTGCCCATTTTATTTGCCAAAACTAAACAGAGATCACCATGTGTGGTCTATTTGATTCTTTTTTAATCTAAAAAATTTCCTAACAAAATAACTCTTAAAACTTAAAATTTCTGAAGAAATAAACAACTAATCTTAAAAGTAATTATATAACTAAATGTTATTTCTTAAATAAATTTTATAATTTAAAATACCAAGCTCTACAAAAATTTATTCAACAAAGACTCTTTACAAACTACAAATCCTCTCGACTCACACTTTTGGTTTTATGCTTACTTTTATCAGTAAAAATTCTAATGTTATCTTTTTATTATTTTAATTTTGATTTATAAAATTATAGTTGTATTATTAAAAGTATTTTTATTGTTTAGCTAAATGTTGAGTAGTTTGATCCAAAAATTTTGACACACCATTCATCGACAAAAAAATTATGGAATTCTTTAATGTTCAACACCCTTGACGAAATTCCTAGCTACGCCATTGACATACATGCATCCATGTGTCACCTGTGCTTTCCAACAAAAAAAATTAGTCACACGACAGACACCACATTCAGAGGGCAAGAGTTACAGGATTTTCTAGAAACCTGCCTCAGGAAAGAAATTTAAGAAGTAAGCTCATCCCCAAGTACAACAACAAACACTTCTTTCCTGTTTGGGCACAAATATGCACACTGAGGGAGCCACTGCGTCTACGACTCTATGTTATGTTCTCTTCAATCTTTACGAGCGAGTGGGAAGTGGGAAAGAGTAAGAAACAGGAGCTAAGAAAACCTACCCAATGTTGCCCATAATTATTCCACCAGTTGGGAAGTCAGGTCCAGGCATGTACTCCAACAGTTCTTGCAGCTAGATATGAAACAACAGCAGTCATCACAACCTTTTTACAATTAAGCATATGAAAACTCTGATTCATAAACAATGGCCTAAGCTAAAACTGGGAGATGATTCAATTTCAGCAGTCAACCAAAGCTCCAAATAGGTGTGGGCGTATGGCACATGAAATAGAGAACTTAGAAACTATTTGAATAAAAAAGGTTTACATGTTAATATAAGTATAAGTGAATACTTGAAAAACAGAAAACAAGTATGTGCAGAATCCTCCTTTTCTACAGGAAAATAAAATTCACACATGAAGTACGTGGGAGAACAAGAAATCCAAATGTATAAAATCAGAATCTTTACCGCAAGCCCATAGAGAGGTTGCATTTTAGCATTTGAAACCAAGATCGTTGCCAAAGAAACAATAGATTGTGAAGTAACTGACCATGGTTATAACACAAAAACCAAACATGGAAACTAATGTAAAATTGGTATAAGAGCAGGAAACAAACATTTGGAACATGTATATTCTCTCCTCTTCATTTCTTCAATGCAAAGCAAAGCAATCAATGATTTCACATAAAAAGGTAAGGAGGCAAGAGATATATTCATAGACATGTCTTAAGAGACAAATGTCTACCGTGGCTTCTGGATTATGAATCAGTGCAGATAGTGCATCAACGAGCTCCCCAAGATTATGGGGGGGAATATTGGTAGCCATGCCAACCTGAAAACAGCAGAATATAAATAAAACTCATCATATTTAGAAATATTTCTGATATTATTTGCCCTAATATCGGGGCATAAAAAGCTACTAATTAGCTAGTAACAGAGTCAAATGGGTCACCGCAATCCCGGAAGCACCGTTTAACAACAAGTTCGGAACACGAGCAGGAAGCAACGATGGTTCTTTCTGAGAGTTGTCGAAATTTGGGACAAAATCTACCTGCAACACATCAAACATAATGTAAAGAACCTAAGACAGAGCTTCCATCCAGCTGTAACTTATTACAAATTTTAATTTAAAGGAGGGAAACTGACTGTATTCTGCTCCAGGTCTGCTAATAGCATGGACTCAGTGAGTGCCTGAGAGGAATAATGATGAGCTTAATATGTTGCTTAAATAATGTTAAATAAATTATACAGACAGCAATAAACTTAGCCGTATAGGACACACTTCAGGTACTATTCTTTACCCAAAAGGAATTTTTTTTTTTTGATTTGCACCGGGTGTCCGAGTCTCTAAGAGCCCCGACTAATCCCGGGGGTGCACAGGCCCTCGGCAAGGAGTTTCCCCAAGTGCACCACGGTTAATTCAGGTTTTACCCAGTCCGATGGCCCTCAGAAATTGTTTGCACCCAGTGGGTTTCGAACTTGAGACCTTGAAAGGGAGCAAACCCCAAGGCTCAAGTCTATTGCCACCAGGCCAACCCCTGAGGGTTTTACCCAAAAGGAATTTATATCAATAACTTAAGCATAATCGAAAAGGTTAGCAATAATGTGATCAAGACTAGGATTTATTTCAGATAAAGATTCTTTTGATGAAACAAATAAGCAGGTCAGGAACAACAGTTTCACTATGACATAAGGACAACTACAAACTTCCTAACGTAAAACAGAACAATAGAGATCAGATACCAATGTTATGACAAAACTTGCATGTGAACTTCTTGCTCATTCAATGTTATGACAAAACTTGCATGTGAACTTCTTGCTCATTTAACTGAGTTTTAACAAAATTTATGACAATCTGAATGGTGATAAAACCTACATATCTGATTAGATTCAAGAAAGGATAGGAGATCCTAGTTATTATTGTTCTCCCCTATCAACACAAACTATATTAATCACATTAATACTGGTAGCCTAAGGATTTGAACCTGAGCACTTGTTAAGAAGCAACAGTTTCCAAAACATGCACTCAAAGATTCAGAAAACACAGAAAGGCTGGGTTTAACCTACTTCCAGTCGACATTCAGTATACCGCATAGCCGCAGGAGGATCTGCATCAATTGAACCAAAGTTTCCATGCCCTCGAATAAGTGGAGATCGCAAGGAAAAATCCTGGAAAATATTATATCATGAAAAGGTTACAGAAGAACTCAATAGTACCCAGTAGCCAAGCACACTACAAAATGCAGCGGAAAGAATTCAGACCAATTTAACTACTCAACAATCAGAATTGGATCTGGCCCTAGAGTTTGATAACGAGTTCTATGACAAACTCGTGATCTAGATACTTGGCGCTCGTAAAGCTTTTCAGTTCTGCTGTTTCATTTTTATTGAGAACCCCCAAAACAAAATTACTAAGAGACTTTCTCCAGCCAGCTCTAAATAAAGTTTTCTTGACAGGGAACTACCTTTTTACAGGAGGGGCTAAAGCAGTTTGTCACTCATTTCTCGAAATTTATAAACACATATCCATCACCAGAGATAAATCTACGTAGTAACTTTTTGAAATCTCCTGAATTCTTTCCCTGCCAATGATTCTCTACAACTCATGAATTTTTCTCAAGAGTTTCCTTTAAAAACTTATAGCAGACAGAGATGAGCTTCGAGCCTGTGATTCTCACAAGATATAAGTTCTTCGATATCTCTGTTACCACATTTAGGAATGAAGCGACATAAAATGGAAGTACTTATTTTGGTTCTACTCCTGTTATTCTTCTGCTGGGTCCATCTATTTGCTAACAACTCGTACTTGAAAGCAGTTAGAAAAGTGCCATACTGAATCAATTTAAAACTACTGACATCGACACCCCTTTTGTAAGTGTTAATCCTTTGATATTACCTGGGCCATTCGAACCAAGGAATCATAGACTGCAGTGTCTCCATGGGGATGAAACTTGCCAAGCACCTAAAAAATGAGAGGAAACACAATAAGATACTTGCAATAGATATGGCACAAGAATACTTGCAGCAGATAATCATTATTTTATCACGTAGGCATAGGAGAAAACAAAGATGGGCTACAACCTCTCCAACAACTCTTGCACATTTCTTATACGGTTTCTTGGAAGAAAGCCCTAATTCATGCATCGCGTATCTGCAGCCAAAATACCAATAACTTTTATAAATCCAATACAGATTCAAACGATAAGTAGAGCAGATAGTACAAAAACAACTAGTATAAGGCGAAGAAATCTCTACCAAAATGTTAACCTCTGGTGCACATTTTCAAATTGAAAGTTAGTTCTACAACACTCGGTCGTGATAAACATGAATCAGATGGCATATAGGCCTGCTTTTGGCTATTCAATCTTTCTTTTTCTTTTCTTTCTTTTTTCTTTGGGGGGGGGGGGGGATAAGAGTAAAAGTTTATAAATAGTAGCAAAATGGGATCAGATGTAAAGGAAAAATCTATTACAGCTATTTAGAATTAAGCAAGCAACACGCAGTCGTGACTTGCAATTTAATTACATTAAGATTTATGGTCTGAGAAATTAACCAACTGCCTAAGTCTAGTGGGTAGAGATACCCAGTACATGGATTTGTGGAAAATAATAGATATCCGGTGGAATATCACGTGAAGAAGTCTACGCATAAAACATTTTAACCATCATTGGCATTTTCTTAATTTACACTGCAATATTCTATGTGTAAAACACTTCTATTTATTACTATGTGCTTTGCAATGCTAATCGGAGTTTTTTGGACAGAAGGTCCGATTAATTTGATTATGTAGATTATAAAGACTAAACTTTTCTCCAAATATCCTATTGCTCCCTCTATCCTACTAAAACGATTGCAGCTTTTAAAGAGCCAACAAAATAGTGTTATAAAGTACATTTCCTTACTTTGATAAAGAAAAAAATGCTTTAAGAGTACACCTTTAGTATAACTTCTAGATATTTACTGAATTTTGTTCCATAAATAAAGTGACATAAGCTTGATATAGCCGTGATAATCACAAAAAAGAATAAGCAATAGTGACTAGCGAAATCGGAGTTATTTTTTTCATGCCTCCAATTGAGCTTTAACACCAATATCCCTTGGGTTACTTCCCATTTAACCACGCATTTCTCAAGTAAGAAAACTCACAGTATTCGCCTATGCACCGGCTTCAACCCGTCCCTGACGTCGGGCAAAGCGCGACCGAGCAGCACTGACATGGCATAAGACATGTATGCCTCGGTCGCCTCCTTGTGGAGCTCGGTAAGTACAACTCTCTCGCCTCCATTTCCGCCCTCATTTTCGCCTCTATCTCTCAGAATAACACTCCCATTGCCTTCATCCCCAGCCTCCTCCTCCTTCCGCCGGGCACTCACCGGTCGGAGTTGCTTCTTCGGCGGCGGAGTGACTGAGGAAAGGAACCGGAGCTCCGACGAGGTTTTCCGGAGCCCCGAGAAGCGGGATGGTGTTGCAGTGAAAGTGAAGTGGTGGTGGTAGCAGCGCAGTAGACGGATTCCGGTGGAAAAAGCCATGGGATTGGATTGTGTTAATGGGGTTTGAGGGTTAAGAGTGTGTAGTTTCATGCCATAGAAGCTGAAGAAGCTCAGCTATGTTGGGAGAAGCGGAGTTATCGGAAACTTTGTCGGATTGAAGTGCTAAAACCCTAGTGATTTTGGAGGAGGGGTTTAATTGCGCGCCAAGATTTTGCTTTAGTGGTTCAGTGACACGTGAGCGGGCGTATCTCCTGGCTCCAGAGCCTATCCGTATGGCTCTTTGCCCAATATTGGGTTCCACCCCAAATTCAATTAGTATATGTCCGCTTTGGACCCTCACTAATTCGAATTTGTGCCGAAAAAATTCAATTTTGGACTTGGTTCATATTAGGGCTCAAATCGAAACCTCTATTTAAGTATTTTTGTGTAGACATCGAAATTTTAAGGATCAAGCCAAATCCTAAATTAAAGATATTACAGGACTCTAGAAATCCTAGGAGTCTATTAGGGTTTCTTGGAGGCTACTCTACCCTAAACCCTAACTCACACCTGTATAAAGGGATGCATGTTACCTTGAAGAGGTGTCTCAAAATCCCATAAACTCTTGGGATATTCACAAAGAGATCAAAATATGGTCGGATACTTCTTGACAATCAAATAGTTCAAGAAGCTGGATATCAAATACATCCCCAGGAGGCCTGCATCATCCTACATTCGAGAAATACGCGGCTTAAGCCCTCGAATCACGGAGATTATCAGGAGAGAAGAATTAAGGGAGAAACAGGATTGTACCCGCATCATTTTATCAATAAAATTATGTTTCTTCATATTTATTTTGTGATTGTAATTATTTTTGTATCACATATAATTTGTTGCAAACAAATTGGCACGCCCAGTGGGACCAGTTTGCAACAAATTATATGTGATACAAAAATAAATTGCAATCACAAAATAAATATGAAGAAACATAATTTTATTGATAAAATGATGCAGGTGCAATCCTGTTTCTCCCTTGATTCTTCTCTCCTGATAATCTCCGTGATTCGAGGGCTTAAGCCGCGTATTTCTCGAATGTAGGATGATGCAGACCTCCTGGGGATATATTTGATCTCCAGCTTCTTGAACTATTTGATTGTCAAGAAGTATCCGGCCATATTTTGATCTCTTTGTGAATATCCCAAGAGTTTATGGGATTTTGAGACACCTCTTCAAGGGAATATGCATCCCTTTATATAGGTGTGAGTTAGGGTTTAGGGTAGAGTAACCTCCAAGAAACCCTAATAGACTCCTAATAGACTCCTATAATTTCTAGAGTCCTGTAGTATTTTTAATTTAGGATTTGACTTATCCTTAAAATTTCGATGTCTACAAATGCCCCCTACTTCAAGGTTTGTCGGGGTGTAGGCTTGCCGAACTTCAGACGAGACTTGAAGTACTCGACAATCACAACAAATGGTTTTGAAACTTGGAGTTTTTGATTTACAGGAGGAAGAGATGAAGGGCAGAACTGGTCCCACTGGGCGTGCCAATTTGTTTGCAACAAATTATATGTGATACAAAAATAAATTGCAATCACAAAATAAATATGAAGAAACATAATTTTATTGATAAAATGATGCGGGTACAATCCTGTTTCTCCCTTGATTCTTCTCTCCTGATAATCTCCGTGATTCGAGGGCTTAAGCCGCGTATTTCTCGAATGTAGGATGATGCAGACCTCCTGGGGATATATTTGATCTCCAGCTTCTTGAACTATTTGATTGTCAAGAAGTATCCGGCCATATTTTGTTGTGAATATCCCAAGAGTTTATGGGATTTTAAGACACCTCTTCAAGGGAATATGCATCCCTTTATATAGGTGTGACTTAGGGCTTAGGGTAGAGTAGCCTCCAAGAAACCCTAATAGACTCCTAATAGACTCCTAGGATTTCTAGAGTCCTGTAGTATCTTTAATTTAGGATTTGGCTTGATCCTTAAAATTTCGATGTCTACATTTTGCTCTACTATGACTTTAATAGTTCCTCAAATTCAATATATGAATTTTAGGTCAGGTCATTTCTGAGACTGCGAATTGACTTTTAGCTAGCATTTCAAAATTAATGTTTAGCTATTTTTTAATGCATGAATCAAATTTGAAAAAAATACTTCTAGCTAAAATAGAAAATCTTTTGTTTAACAAAAATTAGGAGCATTTGAGGTAAGTATGATTTACATTAATGGACATACTAGATGAGTCATGCCCGTGCTAAAGCAAGGACCCAACACTAAGATGATTAAATTTTTAGTCGGCTATTACATTACCATTGTTCCTAAGTGACATCAAATTGAATTTATATCAAAATGCTTGAACAAAAAGCTCTGGGGCTGTCGAGACCATTATTGCAAAATTACACTCCACTCCATAGTGGACTTCTATTAGTATTGTTGCTAGATACACGTAAATGCCATTATGTGTATCCACATGTTAAGCATAGAGGCTGTTGACAAACGCTAAATGCCATTCTGCAAATGAAATCTGATACTCCCCACGGTTAAGCATCTAAATTCATCTAGCACACAGCAACCTTCACATTGGTGCAATGGAAGTTACCAATAAGCCATAACTTTTTACATGTGAAAAATAGATACCATAAGAAAAAGATCTCTATGTGCATCATTGTGCTCAATATGATACATTTTCTACAATGCGTAAACAACATATACATTGTCTAGTAGAACTTTTTTCAAAGTATATAAAATATTTGCATCTTCAAGACATTTTGATTAACCATTTCACATGAGTTGAAGCTATAGTCTCCAGCTTAGTAGCCAACCTCAACTATTCCAAAAGTCATGGCACGGGATGGCGTTTTAAAGTACCTTCAAAACCAAGTTAAACACCAATCAACAAAAGTGAAAAGAGTACATAGGAATTAGAGGACTACGAAGTAAACGTAACATATAGAGCCTCATATATTTAACATGTCTACAGATTATTCAAGCCAGTAATTATTCTTTTTCTTTATGGTCATCTTTCCTTTTTCTCCCATTATAGCTTATATCACTATTATAAGGATATAATCTTGTATTATTCTTTCATTGGCAAAAAAAAAAGAAAAAAGAGCTTAAATACCTAGAAGCATGTTTAGAATTAGGTAAAAAGGCAAACCTGAATTTTTATAAGATCCACAATGGTGCCAAATTAGAATGTCAACAGCAAAGGCAGGCTTCATCATCAAGATACATGACATATAGTGATGGTAATTGGGCGGGGCGGGTGCGGGGCCGGGCGGGTTTGGATGTATGCGGGTGCGGTGCGGGTTTGAGTTTTGCGGGTGCGGGGCGGGGCAGTGCGGGTTAGAAATATTATTATTTAAAATTAAGCGGTTGCGGGTTGAAGTCATGAATTGACTACATACTGCTTCGGAACATAGCAAACTTGTCCTAAACTCATTTATTTTGTTGTTTTGTCCTACATTATAAAGAACTAGTTTTATTGAAACTTTTTAATCCAATCTTTTAAGTATTATTTTAGTTTCTAAATATCCCATTTCTTTTTCTTGTTATACCCAAATCAAGCAATGAAAAGTAAACAATTTCCTCCGTCTTGGTATATATTCTTCCTTCCTCTTCCTTTTTAGACTTCTAGTTTTCAAATAAAATAAAATAAAACTTAAACATGGAGTTTGCTGGAGTTTCTGGTTTCACAAAATTTTTTCCATGTACATATGGAAGTGCATGCTTTCTTCTGGTATTAATACTAGAAATTTTTGTTAAAGGAATTAAAATTTGTTATGCCCTTTCAATTCAATTATCCAAAATGTTTGAATTCTTCGTTAGTTTATTAGTACTTAGATCATCTTATCATCTCTCTTATAGTTTAATGCATAAGAGTTCAAAAAATTGCGGGTGCGGGGCGGGGCGGGGCAGGTGAACGCGGGTGGAGTGCGGGGCGGGTGAATGCGGGTTTAAATCCTATGCGGGGCGGGGCGGGGCGGGTTTAAATTTCGCGGGTTCAGACATAACTCGCCCCGCACCGCCTGCCATTCCTAATGACATATAGATGTCGAAAGTTCATGAAGATTTAGTAAATGATATAAACTGATATATAACTAACTACAAGGAGCTTTTCTGAGAACAAAGAGCACAAAAAATATAATTGAAATACCTGAATTGTTTTACACCCCTGCTGCACATTTGAATACCTCTTTTCTGCAAATTTATTCGAGTCAGACAACCATCATGAGCCAATACCAACAGAAGCATGCCACTTCAACTGGCACAATGGATCATAATATTCCAAGGCCGAAAGGAAAAATCGTCAGTTGCAAAGACCAAAAATTTGCAGCAAGATTACACTGAAAGATTGTATAATTAATTAGAGAAGTCATCGTGTAAATAATGTATAATTTAATAATCAAGCAAAGCAATGTTTATTATATAATTTAATAATCAAGCATAAAGCAATGTGTATCAGGTCCTTGATGCCTCGTCTATGTACATGGAATGTTGAACTTTTGAAACTCAAAAGGTTACTCACAAAGACACATGAGTACACTGTATCACTGTAACATTAGATATACTTTTCCTAAGTCCATCCTTCGATAATATGATAACTAACAGGTTGAAGCTCCTTTTTGTTAAATACAAAGGTAATTGCAAGTACATCGGATACATTACACTTTTCACTGTCATGCCTAAAGTTGCCAAAAAAATCTCTCGAATGAACGGTATTTGTGTATCAAAAGTTCAGGGGTTGCAAAATGAAGATTTTTATGTTATAAATATCACCTAAGGAAAAAAATAAAATAAAATATTATTCGATTGTTTGTGCTAGATGATAATTCAATGTGCCTAGTATTGTCGAAATTTGTGCACCTTGAGGAGGAAATTCCCCCAGTAGCGTTTTGAACAAATAACTACATGCATAAAGAATTCACCCAAAATAATTTCTCAAAATAAATAAAGCACAAATGCGAAAAGAACTACATAGGCAAATGAATATACTAAATCAATAGCCAATAAAAATAGAATCAAAGGATTACATGCTCACCAAGAAAAGAATACATGAAAATTTAGCAGGATTCAGAAATGTTCTGCTTCCTCCATTTTCGTGGTTTTTGATTGAATCTCGACGATGCATGTAATTTTGGAATGTACCGGTAGATTTTTTTTCACGTACACAGCAAACCTGGAGGACAATTAACACAAGGGAACAAAGTTGAATACCATAGAAAAAATACAAAACAAATTAGAAAATGACAGACAAAGGAAAATACCGAAGCGAAAATACTCAACAGAACACTGTCACACCTCCTTTTTTACACCTACCCCGAAGGATAATGTATAAGGGAGTTTTTCCATTTAAAGTGACATTATTCGAAATGGG
This sequence comes from Nicotiana attenuata, assembly GCF_001879085.1. Classification (NCBI taxonomy): domain Eukaryota; kingdom Viridiplantae; phylum Streptophyta; class Magnoliopsida; order Solanales; family Solanaceae; genus Nicotiana; species Nicotiana attenuata. The sequence goes on from NC_031989.1 coordinate 32,255,188, forward strand.
ATTATTTATTTAGAGTCGCCACTTGGGATAGGATTGGCTTTTGGTGTCCCAAGTCACCGGTTTAATTTGAATCCCAAATCGAGGAAAATTTCGACTTCTCAATTGGAGTCTGCGAACCAGAAATTCTAAGTAAGGAATTCTGTTGACCCGAGGGAAGGTGTTAGGCACCCCCGGGTCCCGTGGTTCTAGCACGGTCGCTTAAACTATTATAATAGGCTAAAAATCTGATTTTTATACATGTCATCCTATAGTGCAATTTTGAAATTATTTACCGCTTTTAATTAAATTTTTAAGAAATTGAACGTCGTTTAAAACATGTTTTCGGATCACGTCACATGAAATGCACCCGGACCCTTGACACATTTTATTCAACGTTTTGGGATTTGAATTTGGGTCGCATGAAATGCACACCCGTATTTAAGAAGGTAAAATTATTAAAAGCGCGCCTAAAGTGGCTAGCGTCTTATTAACTTTGCGGGAGGCCATGAAAATTCGCTAAATGGCACGTCCCGAATTTCTAAAATATTTTTAATAAAGCATTTAATGAGGGCCCCGCAATTTATGCATTTTTGTTTGGCGAGGCTCGTCTCATTTTTATTATTTAAAGGCCAACCTAAAGCAAACTAAAATTTTCTATTTTTTCTCTTGTCTCTAAAGAATCCTAATTAATTAATTTTATCAATTGCTATTATTTAAAGTGATCGCGGAATTAGAGCCTCAAGTTCGAGTCCACACTTGAGCAAAAGGAAACACCTCTCAACTCAAGTGTGCCACTCAACTCAAGGGCACCAAGGACCTATGATTAAAAGATGGAATTTTAACAAATCATGAAAAAACAGCCTAATAAGAGGCCCAGACTTTGATTGCAGAAGGTTAAGCGGCCTGGGCCTATGATGAGCCCACTATCAGACGCCAATTTCATTTTTTTGGGCTAATTAGCACTTAACGGGCAACCACATATATGGATTCAAATCAAAGACCAATTCACCCAAACGCTGGGTCTAATCTTAAGAAGCAGCTAACTTTGAAGTTGATTCTATTAATATTAACTCAGATTGACGTGACACAATCAGTTATGCTAGTGATCCAACATATCATTCTATATTATTCCCATTTAATCCTCATATTCATATGATATCAATTTGACCTTCTGTTGACATGCTCATAACAATCAAATATCTAATTATTGCTTACAAGTGGAAATATATGATCTCGAAGGCAATTCTAGGTTCAGAACACTTTCAAATCTAAACTAACACAAGGAATTGACTTATATTACATTAAGGCTCATGTTAGACTAGCGAGCACCAATCCAATAACCTCAAACATTCCAACCCCTGTTTATATTAATAAAAACCAAGGCTAAGCTATACTAGATAATTGCACATCAATTAAACATCTAACTATGATCGATGTGATAATCCAGCCCATAAGGGGACTTAAACATCCATGGGTCAACTAAATAGCTCTACTCAAACACACACTGAAGTTCAAAAAGTCCTGAATAATTCGAACTAACACAGAAAGTCCATTAACAGTCCTAATTGTTCAAATCTATTTACAATAAAGATATTAATGAATCCTGGAATACTATACGAAATATAAACTATCTAACAGCAAATTCATAACAAAATCATGCAACAGGTTTCATTTCATCTTTCAACTGGGTATGCACATGGCTTTAGAGTCAAAATATGTACCTTGGAAGTTGCAAATAAGAAGGAAAGGAAAGATCAGTAGCAATAGACGACAAGCAGCAGTTGTAGCAGCAAGAGAGCAGTTTAAAACCCAGACACAGCACCAAACAACCCAGAATGAACTCAGATATTAACACAACCCAGCAATAACCAACAACTAACTCGAATAATCAGATCCAATTCACAAGTGACTCCAGACGCTTTAAAATTCAAGATATCGAACAAAACAGGGAAATTCAAACTGTTTGGGATCCTAAATAAGCTAGGGATTTGAATTAAATGCTGAATTCAAAAATGATTAAAGGAAAATCAATGTAGCAGTATTTTTTTTTTTGGGTTTTTTTATTGTTTTCTTTTTGTTATTGGTTTTTGAAGAACTAGATCTAGGATTTTTTTGAAATTCAAATCTTCAGCTTTTTTTTTTTTTTTGAAGACTTGTGGAAACTTGGGGGAAATTTTTCAGAGCTGAAAAACTTGTTAATCAAGGCACTAGGGCTGCCTTTTATAGGCCAAGAAAGGGGACAGAAGGTTCTGGAAGCATTTTCCTATTTTCCCCCCTTTTTTATTTTTAGAAATTGGTTATTAGACCCTAATTTTATGACTTGTTACCCAAGTTACTGCATTAAAATGCAGAAAACCTACACTAAGGCCCCCTTCTAGAAGGCCCTAGGGTGTTCTTTTAGCTATGAAATTCCTATACTACCCTTGTTTGGGTCTTCAAACTACTATCCTTAACAAACTGGGTCATTTTCAACGCCCAAAATACCCTTGAATGCTCCCAAAATTGCTAACCTTAGTGTGAACTATAACCCAGCCCCCTTTTATCTTAGTTAAAAAATTAACTATAGCTAATCGTAGTGAGTCTAAATCAGCTATAACCAACCATCACTAATTATAATAAGAACATCTAACAATCGAACTAATTAACTAAATCGAAAATAATTCTAATTAACACTAAAACCCTAAGGCTAAATTGAAACTGAAGCAAGTAAAAATGCCATCAAAATCAAACATCAAAATTAAAGACAACATCATGTTTCAGCCATTGAATCAGTAGAAAGTTCAAACTCAAACCAAATGAGATCAACATGAACCAAAACACACTGAAGAACACACAAAAAAAATCAAACTAAAAGCCTAAGTCAATCCTAAAACAAAACGAAAGACGTACTGAATATGAACCGAAAGAAAATAAATCAGAAAACTACACATTAACGAAAAAATCTACAAATATCTAAGCAAAGTGGTTTAAGAACAACTCACTGATTAAACTAACTACAAATATCACCACAAAAATTAAACCAAGATGAACAATCGCAAACCAGAATAAAGAAACAATCAAATAAGGAGAAATTTTTGTCTTTGATTTGGGCGGACCTCGAATTTGATTTTCAGTTAATGTTATATGTTTATTTTGCCCAAAATAGACATATAACATTAACTCAACATCAATCGAGCACTTGGAATCCCCAAAACAGGTTGAACTTCTGAACCCTAGATTTGGAATTAACGGAGCTTTGCCTGGATTTGAAAGATTTTGGCTTGAAATTCAGGACGAGGGAGTCCGGGAGATTGTAGGGTGTAATTTTGACCGGATTTGGAAGAAATAGGGTTTTGGCCGGATTTTCAAATGAAGATTCGAGAAGATTGGTTATGATTTGAGAGAGATGGTTTTGGGGGTTGGAAAGGGGAGAGGGAGAGGATTCAGGGGTGTAATTTTGGGCGAATTTGGAGCATCGCCGGCGGGGATTTCCGGCCGGCGGCGGCCGGCGGAGCGGTGGTGGTGATATTAGGGATGGTCTGAGACGACGATGAGTGGGGGGGGGGGGGGTTGTAAGGGAATCCGACAATTATATATCACATTTACCCTAGTTCTAAGCCGTTAGATCATGTATCCTCGACGGCTCAGATCTTATGGCTCAAAACGACGTTGTTTTGGATTTTAAAATGCTGGACCGGATCGTGTGGGTCTTGGGCTAATTGGGGCTTGGGTTTAAGACGGGTTTATTTGGGGATTTGGCTTGGGCTGGGGGCTGGCACGAAAACTGGCCCAAATAACCTGGCCTGGTTCTTTTGTCAGTTCTCTTTTTTCATTTTTTTTCCTTTTTTATTTATTTGTTTTATGTATTTCTTTGAAAAAAATTAAAACTAACAAAACCTGCCTTAACTCCCAAATTTAGGCTAATTAATTTTCTAAAAATAAACTAAATCCTAATTTAAAAGAAAACTAAACAAAATGTAAAAATGTAAAATTAAAAATTGTAAAAGGACTATTTTTCATTATTTTTCTCTTATTTTAGTAATATTAATTAACTAGTAAAACTAAGAATATAAAATCAAATTCTAAATGCAAATGCACTATTTTTTGTTCTTTTTAATGAATTATGACACCTAAAATGCACACAAAAAATGCAAACAAGGCACACAATCATGCAATTAATTCAAATAATAAAGAAAAATCCTAATTCTAAGGAATTTATAGGGGTAATTTAAGCGTGGCAAAAATCACGTGCTCACAGCTGCCCCTCTTTGCTCGAAGACACGAAGGGTTTTCGGGCAAAGATAAATGAGCACCATGAAAGATTTTTGCCTGCTCAGCACTCCATGAGAAGCATTTTGAAAGCCGTCCGACCGAACCCTGCTTCAAAGGTTGCCTACATATCCTTGGCTGTAAAGGAATCAGGTCAGTGTAGTTTTGGAAAGTTTGGTAGCTGGGACTACCAGGAGCTGTGAATTTCACTGTTGTTGTTGCTGCTACTGCTTGCTGACCCCCTTATTACACCAAAAAGGAAAATCAAAGCTAAGCCAGCTATGCCTAACAACTATGAGTTACAAGATTCCTATCTATAAATCTCTTGAAGCTTGATCTTGAGTCTTAGCTGATTTTGCTGTGGACTCCGATCTGAATCTAGATGCTCGCAAGTTGTAGGTGTTGTTTCCTTCTGCAGCATTGGGTCAAAACGGGGTCGGCGGAGCTTGTGACTACAATCAGATTTTGAGCCATTCGCACCCTTGCTTGCTTCACTTTTGAGTTCATTTCTTTTTGTTCTCTTCTTGTTTTCTTGACTCTGGATTGAGATTCATTCCATTGGTCATCTCGCACCCTGTGTTTTGAGATCGACCTGCGTAAGATACCAAAACAAACGAACGAAATTTTTCTGCCCCAGTTTTCACTAGGAAAATTTCGTGAGTTAGTTGTGACACATATCTAAGCGATCAAATCAGGATTGTGTAGGGAGATCCTCGGTTTTTTGCCGGGATTTGGAAAGAAAAAGCTCCTCGATTTTTTGGCCGGGAGATCCTCGGTTTTTTGGCCAGGATTTGGAAAGAAAAGGTTCCTCGGTCTTTGGGCCAGGAGATCCTCGGTTTTTTGGCCGGGATTTGGAAAGAAAAAGCTCCTCGGGTTTTTGGCCGGGAGATCCTCGATTTTTTGGCCGGGATTTGAAAAGAAAAATCTCCTCGGTTTTTTGGCCGGGATTTGGAAAGGAAAAGCTCCTCGGTTTTTTGGTTGGGAGATCTTCGGTTTTTTGGCCGGGATTTGGAAAGAAAAATCTCCTCGGTTTTTTGGCCAGGAGACCTCGGTTTTTGGCCGGGATTTGGAAAGAAAAGGCTCCTCGGTTTTTTGGCCGGGAGATCCTCGGTTTTTTGGCCGGGATTTGGAAAGAAAAAGCTTCTCGATTTTTTGGCCGGGAGATCCTCGGTTTTTGGCCGGGATTTGGAAAGAAAAGGCTTCTCGATTTTTTGGCCGGGAGATCCTCGGTTTTTGGGCCGGGATTTGGAAAGAAAAAGCTCCTCGATTTTTTGGCCGGGAGATCCTCGATTTTTGGCCGGTGATTTGGAAAGAAAAGACTCCTCGGTTTTTTGGCCGGGAGATTTAAGGAATAGGGATCCTATGCTACCATGATTTGTTTTTCTTTTGGGATTTTCATTTTTATTTCTTTCCTTGTTTCTCTTTTTTCCTTTTATTTAGCAAAACGCATGAAAGAATTTGGGGGAAAACTTCCTTTTTGGTCATTTTCCTGCTGCAAAACTCTTTCAGCGCTTGCGCATTTTATTTCCTCTTGGATTGCACCTGCTTTTTGCATGGTTGTTTTGAATTAGACCTGTTTTCAACAGAGAACAATTTGTTAGTTTGAAACGGTGGTTGGATTTGTGGCCTTGATCATCTCAATTGCTTGATCCCGGCCCTTTTTCCGTTGAGAAGTTTGCTGCTTGTTGGCCTTGAGGGTGAATCTCTTTTCGAACCGACCGGGTTCAACTCTTAGGGTTTCATTATGACTCGCCCGTGTGGGCACTCGCTAAGGCTGGGCATTTTCTCCGGCTTTTTCCAGGCGGAGCCCGATGGAACCAATCCTGCCACCTTTCTTTATAGTAATTCGGAATCATTGTTAGACCGAAAGGGATTCAAAGAGAAGTATGCAAAAAGGCAAGCATATGAGTTTGAAGAGAAGCGTCCCTTTCGGGGGAAAAGAAGGACTTATCTGGGGTGCATGCTGGCTTCGAATGAACATGACATGCTTCTTGGACTGGACGCCCGACCCACACAAACTTTCCAGCTTCTCGTGAACCCATTGATCCGCATTTCAAAGCCAGGGAACCTTGCTAGGACTCTTTTAGTGATGAGATATCTTCTTTTCGGCCGACAGCGCCCTTTGCGGGTTTTCGCCAATCGACCTCTCTCATTTCTCTTTTCACCGTCGCCCGATAGTGCTCTTTGCGAGTTTTCACTAAGCGGACTCACTCATTTTCAGTTTCTCTACTCACCATCGCCTTATGGTGCCCGAAGGTTTTCACCGATAAGACTCTCTCATTTTATTTCTCTCGATTTGAATTGTATCAGATCCAACAATGACGTTTGCCACTTCCATGCCTCTGTCAATTGATCGGAAGGACTTGGACAGGGTTTTGGGGTAAAAAGAATTTTGGGCGGAACTACAACTTTGGAACCATTTCGACGGATTCATGGCCGAACCATTATATCATCTGCCCCAGTTTCAACTCTTGGGGGGAATTGGGATTTTTGTTTTGGTGTGACTGAACCTCAGGGAGAGGCTGCCTACGTATCCTTTCGGAATCAAGTCAGACGTAGTTCAGAGAAACATTTGTTTTTGGTTGTTTTTGTTTTTGTTTTTGTTTTTGTTTGTTTTTATTTTTTCTTTTCTTTTCCTTTTCCTTTTCATCATATTTTCTTTTCTTTTTTTTTTGTTTTTTTTCTATAATACTTTCGGGTTCCAAACAGGGTAGCCAAAGAAGGGTAACCGGCTCAAATGGGTTTACGAAGGGTTGATAGTGTTTGGATAGCGAGAAGGAAAGCCTTCGTCATCTCAATTGCACAAAAGCCATCACCAAGAGACCTAAACATAGTACCTTTTCACTGCATCTGCATTGGCTGTTGTTTCAGGGTCATTTCCTTCGAGGTTTCCCAGATACAGTGCTCCTCTTGGCAACATCTTTCGAATTATGTATGGACCTTTCCAATTAGGGGCAAACTTCCCTTTTGCTTCTTGGTGATGAGGGAGAATGCGTCTGAGTACCAGCTGTCCCACTTCAAAATTCCTGGGACGCACTTTCTTGTTATAGGCGCGGGCCATTCTTTGTTGGTATAACTGCCCGTGACAAACTGCGGCCATCCATTTTTCATCGATTAATGACAATTGCTCTAGCCGGGTCTTAACCCACTCACAGTCCTCAATCTCCGCTTCAACAATTATCCGGAGTGAAGGAATTTCTACTTCTGCAGGTATGACAGCTTCAGTACCGTAAACCAACAAGTACGGTGTTGCTCCAATTGATGTACGCACTGTAGTACGATACCCGAGTAATGCGAAAGGTAGCTTTTCATTCCATTACCTGGAGCTTTGAATCGTCTTTCTCAAAATCTTCTTGATGTTCTTATTTGCTGCTTCAACGACACCGTTGGCTTTTGGCCGATAAGGAGTAGAGTTTCTATGCGTTATCTTGAATTGTTCACATACCTCTCCCATCAGACGACTGTTCAAGTTTGCAGCATTGTCGGTAATGATAGTTGCAGGAATGCCAAAGCGGCAAATGAGATTGGAGTGCACAAAGTCTACCACAGCTTTCTTGGTGACCGACTTGAGAGTGATGGCCTCAACCCATTTTGTGAAATAGTAATTGCCACCAATATGAATCTATGCCCATTCGAAGCTTTTGGCTCAATCGGCCCAAGACATCCATACCCCAAGCAACAAATGGCCAAGGTGCTGACATTAGATGAAGCTGCGTTGGAGGTGCATGAATTAAATCACCGTGCACCTGACATTGATGGCATTTTCGAACAAAGCTGAAACAGTCCTTTTCCATAGTTATCCAGTAGTACCCCGCTCGTAGAATTTTCTTTGTCAACACATAGCCATTCATATGAGGTCCGCATACTCCCGCGTGTACTTCATGCATAATTCTTCCGCCTTCCTCGGCATCAACACAACTTAGCAAGTTGAGGTCCGGGGTCCTTTTATACAAAACACACCACTTAAGAAGAAACCACTCGCATGCCATCTAATGGTTCTCTTCTGATCTCCAGTGGCTTGCTCGGGGTATTCTTGTGTTTTCAGAAATCTCTTGATATCATGATACCAGGGCTGAATGCTGGGTTACGCCTCGCCGCATTACAATACCCGTGTCTTT
>NC_031989.1:32263673-32266515 GCF_001879085.1 Nicotiana attenuata
GAACTTAATAACTAATTAAGACTAAATGCTGACCTAAAGGAATACTACACTAGTAACTAATAACAACCATGAGGGGATACTGAAAACAAAAGAGTAAACTATTATCTAAAATTTAAATGAAGCAGAAACTAACAATTTCAAGACAGAAAAAAGAATTGAAACAAATCCTATTTTGATAAAATCAAACTAAAATCAGAAATCCAAACGAACTAAAATCAGAAAGAAAATCAAGCACAAAATCAGAACACGAAACCAGAACCAAATTGACCAAAATGAGAAACGAAAATTAACCAGAAATTAACAATTATGAGAACATAAGCAAAGAAGAAAATTAAACAAAGAAGAAGGAACAGAACTTACTGATATGGTTTGACCTCAAAATTGACGGGTTTTCCTTGGCATTCTTGGATCACAACTGCCTTTAATCATGTGTGATTAAGGGCTATTATAGCCCAAAATCGGAAGAAATCCCAATATTACAAACATAGGGTTTCTGGCCATTTCCGATTTGAAATTCGAGGGATTTGGTGGTGATTTGAAGGAAAATAGTTAGGTATTTGGAAAGAGGGAGGTGAGGGGAGTATAGGGTGTGATTTTGAGGAAGTTTGGGAGGCGGCGCCGCCGTACACGGCGGAGGCGGCGCTAGGGTTTGAATTATTCGAGGGATTTGGAGGCCTTTTGAGGAAAACTAAGCTCGGATTTGTAATAAGGATGAAGAGAGGAAGCAGTGATGTATTTTTGGGAGTGATTGGAGACTCACCGCCGGCGGAGGCGATTTCCGGCCGGCGGCGGATGGTGGGGGAACGGTGGTGCTAGGCGGCGTTACGCCGGAATTAACAGGGGTGGTATGAGACGGCGAGTGAGGGGGTAGGGGGAAATTCAGACACTTATATATCATTAATCTATCAGTTCTTGACCGTTAGATTGAGAAACCTAGACGGTCAGGATTGATTGATCCTAAACGGCGTCGTTTTGAGCATAAAAAAGCATGACCGGGTTGGGAGGTCGAGTTTGGACTGGGCTGGACGGATTGGGGTTGATTAAGGGGTTTTGATTTGGGCTTGAATCACATTTGGCCCAAAACATGGGTCTTTAATAAGACCTCTATTTTTGCATTTTCCCCTTTTTTTTCTCTTATTGTTATTATTTATTTTATGAACAAAGACCTGATTTTAAATCTAATTAATTGAAAAATTAACCAAATCCTAATTCTAAAAAAGAAGACTTAAGTAAAAATGCAACATGACTATTTTTGCTATTTTCTCTTATTTTGTAATATTAACTAACTAATAAAACTAAAAATGGAGTCCTAAATGCAAAGGTACTATATTTTTGTAATTTTTTTTAATGAATTATACCAACTAAAGATGCACATAAAAATGCAAACAAACACAAAAATTATGCAATCAAATCCTAAAAATCAAATAATTAAAGAAAAAATCCTAATTTTATGTATTCTATAGGAATAATTCAAGCGAGACAAAAATCACGTGCTCACAGCTGCCCCTCTTTGCTCGGAGACACGAAGGTTTTTCGGGCAAAGATAAATGAGCAACTATGGGATTTTTGCCTGCTTAGCACTCCATGAGAAGCATTTTTTTAAAACCGTCTGACCGAACCCTGCTTCAAAGGTTGCCTACATATCCTTGGCTATAAAGGAATCAGGTCAGTGTAGTTCTGGAAGGTTTGGTAGCTGGGACTACCAGGAGCTGTGATTTCACTGCTGTTGCTGCTGCTACTGCTTGCTGACCTCCTTATTACACCAAAAGGAAAATCAAAGCTAAGCTAGCTATGCCTAACAACTACGAGTTACAAGATTCCTATCTATAAATCTCTTGAAGCTTGATCTTGAGTCTTAGCTGATTTTTGCTGTGGACTCCGATCTAAATCTTGATGCTCGCAAGCAGTAGGTGTCAGTTCTTTCTTCAGCATTGGGTCAAGGCGGGATCGGCGGAACTTGTGGCTTCAATCAAGTTTTGAGCAATCCACATCTCTGTTTGCCTCAACATTTTGAATTCATTTCTTTTTGTTCTTTTCTTCTTTTCTTTATTCTGGATTAAGACTCATTCCATCGGTCGTTTCGCACCCCTGTGCCTCGGTGTTAGACCTGCTTAAGACACCAAAACAAACAAACGAACGAAATTTTTCTGCCCCAGTTTTCACTAGGAAAATTTCGTGAGTTAGTTGTGACACATATCTAAACGATCAAATCAGGATTGTGTAGGGAGATCCTCGGTTTTTGGCCGGTATTTGGAAAGAAAAGCTCCTCGATTTGTTGGCCGGGATTAGAAAAGAAAAAGCTTCTCGGTTTTTTGGCCGGGATTTAGAAAGAAAAAGCTCCTCGATTTTTTGGCAGGGAGATCCTCGGTTTTTGGCCGGGATTTGGAAAGAAAAAGCTCCTCGGTTTTTGGCCGGGAGATCCTCGGTTTTTTGGCCGGGATTTAGGAAGAAAAGGCTCCTCGGTTTTTTGGCCGGGAGATCCTCGGTTTTTTTGGCCGGGATTTGGAAAGAAAGAGCTCCTCAGTTTTTTGACCGGGGAGATCCTCGGTTTTTTTGGCCGAGATTTGGAAAGAAAAAGCTCCTTGGGTTATGCCAGGGAGATCCTCGATTTTTTGGCCGGGATTTGGAAAGAGAAAGCTCCTTGGGTTATGCCAGGGAGATCCTCGGTTTTTTGGCCGGGATTTGGAAAGAAAAAACTCCTTGGGTTATGCCAGGGAGATCCTTGATTTTTTGGCCGGGCTTTGGAAAGAAAAAGCTCCTTGGTTTATGCCAGGGAGATCCTCGTTTTTTTTCCGGGATTTGGAAAGAAAAAGCTCCTTGGATTATGCCAGGGAGATCCTCG
>NC_031989.1:32267465-32272673 GCF_001879085.1 Nicotiana attenuata
AAAAGAAGGACTTATCTGGGGTGTGGATGCTGGCTTCAAATGAACATGACATGCTTCTTGGACTGGATGCCCGACCCACACAAACTTTCCGGCTTCTCGTGAACCCATTAATCAGTATTTCAAAACCAGGGAACCTTGCCAGGACTCCTTAGAGGTGAGATGTCTTCTTTTCGGCCGACAGCGCCCTTTGCGGGTTTTCGCCAATCGACCTCTCTCATTTCTCTTCTCACCGTCGCCCGATAGTGCTCTTTACGAGTTTTCACCCAACGGACTCTCTCATTTTTAATTTCTCTTCTCACCATCGCCTTATGGTGCCCGAAGGTTTTCACCAATAAGACTCTCTCATTTTATTTCTCTCAATTTGGACTATACCAGCTTCCAACAATGTTGCTTTTCAATTCCCACGCCTTTGCCAATTGATCAGAAGGACTTGGACAAGGTTTTGGGTAAAAAGAATTCTGGGCGGACCTACAACTTTGGAACCATTTCGGCGGATTCACGGCCGAACCATTATATCATCTGCCCCAGTTTCATTTTTCGGGGAAATCAGGATTTTTGCTTTGGTGTGACTGAACCCCAGAGAGAGGCTGCCTACGTACCCTTTCAGGATCAAGTCAAACGTAGTTCAGGCAACTTTGGTTTTTTGGTTGTTTTTGTTTTTGTTTCCTTTTTCTTTTTCTTTTCATCATATTTTCTTTTTCTTTTTTTTGTATATATATATTTTTTTTCTTTTTCTTTTTCTTTTTCTCTTTTTCTTTTTTTTTTCTTTTCTTTTTCTTTTTCTTTTCTTTTCGTACTTCCGGGTTCCAAAGAGGGTAGCCAAAGAAGCATAACTGGCTCAAAGGGTTTACGAAGGGTTAATAGTGTTTGGGGTAGTGGGAAAGAAAGCCTTCGTCATCTCAAATACGCAAAAGCCATCGCCGCAGGAGGTCTAGACATAGTACCTTTTTACTGCATCTGCATTGACTGCTGCCTCAGGATCATTCCCTTCGATGTCTGCCAGGTACAGTGCTCCCCTTGGCAATATCTTTTGAATTATGTATGGACCTTTCCAATTAGGGGCAAACATCCCTTTTGCTTCCTGGTGATGAGGGAGAATGCGTCTGAGTACCAGCTGTCCCACTTCAAAATTCCTGGGACGCACTTTCTTGTTATAGGCGCGGGCCATTCTTTGTTGGTACAACTGCCCGTGACAAACCGCGGCCATCCGTTTTTCATCAATTAATGACAATTGCTCTAGTCGGGTTTTAACCCATTCACTGTCCTCAATCTCTGCCTCAACGATTATCTGGAGTGAAGGAATTTCCACTTCTGCGGGTATGACTGCTTCAGTACCGTAAACTAACAAGTATGGTGTCGCTCCAATTGATGTACGTATTGTGGTACGATATCCAAGTAATGCGAAGGGTAACTTTTCATGCCATTGCCGGGAGCTTTGAATCATTTTTCTCAAAATCTTCTTGATGTTCTTATTTGCTGCCTCGACAGCACCATTGGCTTTTGGCCGATAGGGAGTGGAGTTTCTATGCGTTATCTTGAATTGTTCACATACCTCTCCCATCAAACGACTGTTCAAGTTTGCAGCATTTTCGATAATGATAGTTGCAGGAATGCTAAAGCGGCAGATGAGATGGGAGTGCACAAAGTCTACCACAGCTTTCTTGGTGACCGACTTGAGAGTGATAGCCTCCACCCACTTTGTGAAATAGTCAATTGCCACCAATATGAATCTATTCCCATTCGAAGCTTTTGGCTCGATCGGCCCAATGACATCCATGCCCCAAGCAACAAACGTTCAAGGTGCTGACATCGGATGGAGTTCTGTCGGAGGTGCATGAATCAAGTCACCGTGCACCTGACATTGATGACACTTTCGAACAAAGCTGAAACAATCCTTCTCCATAGTTATCCAGTAATACCCGGCTCGCAAAATTTTCTTTGCCAGCACATAACCATTCATATGAGGTCCGCATACTCCTGCGTGCACTTCATGCATAATTCTTCCAGCTTCCTCGGCGTCGACACATCTTAGCAGGTTGAGGTCCGACGTCCTTTTATACAAAACATCGCCACTTAAGAAGAAACCGCTCGCATGCCGTCTAATGGTTCTTTTCTGATCTCCGATGGCCTGCTCAGGGTATTCCTGCGTTTTCAGAAATCTCTTGATATCATGATACCAGGGCTGACTGCTAGGTTCCACCTCAACCGCATTACAATACCCGTGCTTTTCTTTGATTTGAATCTCCAGAGGGTCAATATGGGCATTGCCTGGGTAAGGCAGCATTGAAGCTAGAGTGGCGAGTGCATCAGCTAGCTCATTATGACACCAAGGGATATACCTGAATTCTATCGACTTGAAGCGTTTGGTGAGATCTTCCACATGCTGTCGATAGGGAATGAGCTTAACATCTCGAGTCTCCCACTCCCCTAGGGCTTGCCGGATAATCAAATTAGAGTCCCCCATGATTAATAAATCTTCAACATCTTTGTCAATTGCCATATTCATGCCCATGATACAGGCTTCGTACTTAGCCGTATTGTTTGTGCAAAAGAATCGGAGCCTAGCTGTAGCTGGGTAGTGCTGACCATTGGGTGATATCACGATTTCCCCATGCCTACACCTCTTGCATTTACTGCTCCATCAAAGAACATTTTCCAAGCACGGGTGTCCTCAGAGATGGCTTCCACTGAATTTACCTCCTCATCTGGGAAGTAGGTGCTTAACGGTTGGTATTCCTTGTCAACCGGATTTTCAGCCAAATGACCTGCCAATGCCTGGGCCTTCATTACCGTGCGTGTAACATAGACTATGTCAAATTTAGTGAGCAAGATTTGCCATTTTGTCAGCCTCCCAGTGGGCATCGGTTTCTGGAATATGTATTTCAAAGGATCCAACCTGGTTATTAGATAGGTGGTATGGGCTTGAAGATAATGTCTCAGCTTTTGAGCGACCCATGTCAGAGCGCAGTATGTTCTTTCCAACAAGGTGTATTTGGCCTCGTAGCTGGTAAATTTCTTACTCAGATAGTAGATTGCTTGCTCTTTTCTCCTAGTTATATCATGCTGCCCGAGGACACAGCCAAAAGAATTTTCCAACACTGTCAGATACAAAAAGAGAGGTCGCCCATGCTCCGGTGGAACCAATACTAGAGGATTTGACAAATATTCCTTGATTTTGTCGAAGGCCTCTTGACATTCGGATGTCCATTTGATTGCCGCATCTTTCTTCAACAGTTTGAATATGGGCTCACAGGTGGTAGTCAGTTGAGCGATGAATCGACTGATATAGTTTAACCTGCCCAATAAGCTCATCACATCCTTCTTAGTTCTTGGAGGAGGTAAATCTCGAATGGCCTTTATCTTTGTTGGATCTAACTCAATACCTCTCCTGCTGACTATGAAACCTAGGAGCTTGCCTAATGGGACTCCAAAGGCACATTTAGCTGTATTCAACTTCAGATCATACTTGCGCAACCGTTCGAAGAACTTTCTCAAATCTCGAACGTGGTCACTCTGAGTTCGGGACTTAATGATTACATCATCCACATACACCTCTATTTCTTGATGCATCATATCGTGGAAAATGGTGGTCATGGCTCTCATATAAGTTGCCCCAGCATTCTTCAGCCCAAATGGCATGACCCGATAACAGTAGGTACCCCAGGGTGTAGTGAAAGCTGTCTTCTCGGCATCTTCTTCATCCATCAACACCTGATGATATCCTGCATAACAATCCACGAAGGACTGTATTTCATGTTTGGCGCAGTTATCAACAAGGATGTGAATGTTAGGCAACGGGAAATTGTCTTTGGGACTTGCCCTATTCAAATCTCGGTAATCCACACACACCCGAGTTTTCCCGTCTTTCTTTGGCACTGGAACCACATTGGCTAACCATGTAGTATATCGAACCACTCGGATTACCCCCGCCTTCAACTGTTTTGTGATTTCTTCTTTGATCTTATCACTGATATCAGTTTTAAACTTCCTTTGCTTTTGCTGTACTGGAGGACAATCGGGGTAAATTGGCAATTTGTGCACCACTAAATCCATACTCAGTCCTGGCATGTCGTCATACGACCAAGCAAACACATCTTTAAATTCGAACAGGAGTTGGATTATTGCATCTCGAGTTTTCTCATCTGTGTGAATGCTTATTTTGGTTTCCCTTATTTCTTCGGCAGTTCCCAAATTAACCGGTTCAGTGTCATTCAGATTTGGCTTAGGTTTGTTCTCAAATTGTTCCAATTCTCGGTTTATTTCCCTAAAAGCCTCTTCTTCATCACATTTCGGTTCTTGATTCATTATTTCACAATTAGACAGCGTGTTTGAGTCTGGGCATGAAGTCCGCAAGCATGTCACGTTATTTAAAGACGCGTTATTATAACTGAAAAGAAAAAAAATGAAAAGGGAAAAATAACCAGAATTAGAAATAAAAGAAAGATGGACGATGAAATATTGATATCATTTCTTGGAATTGGAAAGATAACAGGGTTTACATTAAGGAATTTAAAGACAAGAAACTAAAAGAAAAATCCGAGTTACACCCTAAGATAACTCGGGATGCAGAGAAGGTGGCAGGGCTAATCTACCGGGATTCCCACCTGATCGGGAATGGCGTAGCCTTCCTGTTTTGGAGTTTAGCATCTGGTCCCATATAGAGCACCTCAGCGGTACTAGTCCCTTCCCCTGGCTGAACCATGTTGGTTTCATAAAGCATTTGTCTCATAGCTCCACATGTATCTTCGATTTCCTCAGCTGTGGAAACCTCATCATCCTTTTCTTTGCCATACTTGGTCTTGACAAAAGTATCATAGAGATGTGGCAATGGTTGTGGCAGAACCCATCCTTCTTTCTTTCTTTCCTCGGCCCATTTCTCATCATCTGGGGTAGGTTAGAAGCCTATTACGAAGAACTTTTCTGCTGTGGGTAGAGTTACCGGCTCAGATATTCCTTGTAAAGCTTTTCCCAACCCTTTTCCTGGCTTGAAACCGTATCTAATCATTTCTCTGGACACCATGATTGAAGCATTAGACAGGAAAGGCTGAGGACAAGGATTTCCTTCCTCGTGCTGATCTGCTACCACAATTTCAAAGGCTTGATAAACAATATGCTCACTTCCTTCCCTCGCCTCCAAACATGGGATAGATGGTCACGATAAATGGACTGCTCGTCTTCTCTGTGGACCACGATTTCCTGGTCTTCATA
>NC_031989.1:32273163-32279453 GCF_001879085.1 Nicotiana attenuata
GGGACACCTGTTCAGGGTACTTTTTCTAATTGATCCACTGCTCATAATCAGGCATCTTCATTTTCTGGAAGAAGGCTTCTGCTTCTTCAGCACTCACTGGCCTCTTGGACGGAAAATGCTTTCGAGCGGCATTATTCACTTCCTGCACATTCGAATATTTCTCAACAGAGTTCTTCCCTGGAAGTTCCCCCGAAATTTCTTTGCCCTTGTATGTGACCACTGTTTGCTGGTAGTTCCATGGCACCGCAGCGGGGTCTGTCATTGGCTTCTGTGGTACACGTCCAATAACCACTGGCTCACTCAGCCGAGGCGGTTTAATTGTCCCCCGTACCACATAGGCTCCTTTTGGTACATATATTGGTGTTTCCGCTTTTACCTCAGCTCTCCTCGGAATAGTGACAACCAATGGTTTTTCTTGGCGTCCTCGCGGAACATAGAGAATTCCATTCTTAAGAGAGTTCATTTCTACTTTTGTCTCAGGTTTCTTTTCAAGTTCAGTTTTGACAATTTTGTTCTCCTTCTCCCCTTTTCCTTGCTTCGGGAGTAACTTGGGCTTCTTTTCTGCATCGGCAATAGCAACTATGGCTTTCAAAGCTGGATCAAACTCCCTGTCTTCACAAATCATACCGATTACCGGCCCATTGTTGTGAGCGGGCAACGGGTTATTAGTCACATTCGGGGCTTCTTCATCCCTCAACACTATTTTCCCTTGTTCAATCAAATCTTCCACAGCCTTCTTCAATGTCCAGCAGTTATCAGTACTATGCCCTTCGGCTCCTGAATGGTAAGCACAATGGACCCCTCGTTGATAAGCTGAAGATTCTGGGTTCTGCCTGTTTTGGGGAATAGGCTGCAGCAAATTCATCTGGACGAGTTTCGGGAACAAACTGGAATAGGGTTCACCGATTGGCGTAAAATTTGGTCTCCTGGGAGGTTCTCGAGGACGAAAGTTATTCTGCGATGGTCGGGGATTATATTGGTTCTGGTAAGGAGGTTGATTTCTTTGGAATGGAGGTGGATTTCGGTTAGCTTGTGGTTGCGGTCGGCCGAAAGGTTGTGCATTCATGACCGCATAAGGTGCAGGAGCATAGGCCATACCAGTATGAGGGTAATAGTGTTGAGGGGTTCTTTCAGAGAACACCGGTCTAGGAGCCCGATACCTTCTTCCCTCCGAGGCCACCATCACTGTTTCTTCTTTCTTTCTGCCTTTGGCCATTCCTCCAGACCCACCTTGGATGGCTTGGGAGGTGGCCCTTATGGCTGACTGGCTCAAGATTCTACCCGTTTTTAACCCATTCTCTACCATTTCTCCGATTTTTATTGCCTCGGCGAAAGGTTTACCCATGGCGGACATCATATTCTGAAAATAATCTGCTTCCTGGGCTTGGAGGAAAACAGTGACCATCTCTACCTCATCCATTGGAGGTTTCACTCTCGACGCCTGCTCACGCCACTTAATTGCATATTCACGGAAGCTTTCTGAAGGCTTCTTCTTAAGATTTGCCAAAGAGTTCCTGTCCGGCGCGATGTCTATGTTGTACTGAAATTGTCGAACAAAGTCTCGGGCCAGATCATCCCAAATATGCCAACGCGAGGCATCTTGATCCATGTACCATTCTGAAGCGATACCAACCAAGCTTTCTCCAAAATATGCCATCAACAGCTCTTCTTTGCCACCGGCCCCCCGTAACTGATTGCAATACTTCTTTAGGTGAGCGATGGGGTCACCGTGTCCGTCATACTTCTCAAATTTTGGTGTTTTGAACCCTGACGGCAAGTGTACATGAGGGAACATACATAGATCCGTGTATGAGACACTCTTTTGCCCGCTCAATCCTTGCATGTTTTTCAAGCTCTGCTCAAGGCTTCTCATTCTCTTTGCCATTTCATCCTGCTCTGGGTCTTTGGGGGTTTTGTCCTGCCCTGGTGTAAGCTCGTATGGGGGTGGCTGGGAGTAATTGTATGTGGGATATTGAGGAGGATCTGACGGAAATACAGGGTTTTGGAATATGAATGCTGAGGGATCAAAGGCAGGCCTTGGCAGCGAAGGTTGTGTTGTAGCAGGACATGGTGGAGCAGTGAAGATGTTAGGAACCGCTCCCGCTGGGAACACCTGGGGGCGAACCTCAGAAGGCATTCCAACGAAATGAGCGGTCATGGTAGGTTGCCCAAAAGGGGTAGGAGGGTGACTGATAGGGACCGTAGTAGCACCTCCAGCTCTAGGGAATAACTCTGGGAATCCGGGAATATTGCTTGGGGGTTCCTTTCCATTGTTCCAAGCATCCCACATTTCCATCAGTCGCAGGCGCAAGATCCGATTTTCTTCAGCTGTAAAAGATTCAGAGGCCGGGACCCCCGAGATGGGGCTATCTTCAGAGATGGGGACTGCGGGCAAAGTCATTTCTGTAGACATTTCCACACTTCCTTTCGATCTGGTAAAGTATTGATGCGATGCCAGCTTACCACAACCAACCACCGTTTCTAAAAGCTAGGCTGGAAATCAGCAACACACGGTTAGTTTGAGACAAGTAACAGATAGGTAATCGCACATTGGGGTGTGATGCACCTATACAGTTAAACGGTTGTCTACATGTTTGCACTGGTTGCATGTGTCATCCCGGCTTTTCTTTTCTATTTTTCTTCTTTTGATTTCCTCTCTTTGTTTTTCTTGCTTTTCTTTCTCTTTCTATTTTCTCTCATTTTCTTTTCCCTCTTTTTTCTTTTTGCTTTTTCCCTGTTCTTCTGCCATGGTTTTTCTCTCGATTCCTTTGCGTTTCTTTTCCTCTCTTGTTTTCTTTTATTTCCTTCCCTCGTGTTTTATTTTTAGGAGATACGGTCGAATCCTATGGAGATTGCCTACGTATCATGACCCCGCATGAATCAGACCAAGCGTAGTTCTTGCAAATAAATGCAAACCTAGATGCAAGAAATAAAGAAACAATTTGTTTTGGGAATTTTCAAATTTTCATTAATAACAAAAAGCAATTACAAAGCTACTAGACTATTTGCTTTTCTTTCTTGGAAATAGAAAGTACAAAACCAGACACGAAAACTACAGACTCAAGAGTACATCAAGGCTTCAAATCCTGGGGCCCGCGGGGCATCACTCGGCATCGCCGCGGGCCTGCGTGCAAGACCCTTTTGCAACTGATCTAGATCGTTCATAACCTGGCGAACAAATATCATCACGGAGGCAAAGAATGTGGTATGACCCATCCGTTCACCGGCCTGACACTTCATGACAATGTAGTTGGCAATGTTTCTGATTCTCTCCCGGATTTGACCTTTCTCTTGGAGTAGCCGGCTTATCTGTTGAGTGCGAGCCTCTAGTACCTGAGAATCCTGGAAGTGAAGATCCTGTAACAATTTTAGTTCCTTCTCCATATCAGCGATTAATTCATAGCATTGTTCCCTCTCGGCCTGTAGCTCTTTCTCCCGACGGGCTGCCTTTTCTTCAAGAGTGTTCATTTTTCTTTTCATGTTGGCGATGGTTCCCTCATAGTTTTTCTTCATTTGCTGTACAAACTGGGCCCTTTCCTCGGTCTTCTTGGCCCATTGAGCCCGAAGTTTTGCCATGCTTCCCTCGGATTTTTCCAATTCTTCCTGACAGTCCCGGACTTGTTTCTTCAACCCTCTTATCAATCTCTCGTCGGATAGACTTCTTTCTCGATTCCTTGCATCTAATTTCAGTTGTTGAATTTGGGCCTTGAGAGCTTCATTCTCCTGGGCCAATTGCTTTTTATCACCTTCGTCAGCTGCGGCTTGCAAGCTGTTTTCGAACCGAAGCTCCTGAACCTGTTTTTCCAATGCTCCAATTCGAGCTCTGTACTCCTTTTCTTTAGCCAACCAATCCCACTGCACCTGAGCTTCGCTTGTTAATTGTTGCACATGTGGCCTTTTGGCGGGTCTCTCGGGGATTTGAAACCTTTTACCGAACCAAACCAAGTATTTGGGATCTACCTCACCTCTGGCCCGGTCTTGTACCGTAGTTTTGGGCTCGAGGTACCTGCACTCATTCCATATCTTTCGGATTTGGCCTTCAGGGAATGCAGCCTTTGGGCCCAACTCAATGACTTGCCCACTCAGGTCTTCATCACCGTGCACCGTCTGGAATCTTCCAAATTGTCGCAAAACGCGGTAAGGAGCATAGGGCTGAATGCTTCGAATACCCATCAAAAGAATATAAGGGACCTCTGCCGATGTGTACACAGCTTCAGTATGAGGAAGCCATCCATAAGCCCATTCTACTTTATCTGCAGTGAGGGATCTTAAACACGACGACCAGGCCTCAGTACCCTCCGGGAACTCAATACCTGTAACTCGGGTCTCGAACTCTACAATACAACTCAACCCGGTTAAGCCGTAGTTCATATATCCTGTGCGGTGACAAAGATGTTCCTGTATCCATAACTGCAAAAGCAAATTGCAACCTTGAAAGAATTTCTCCCCTTCTCGACATTTGGTCAGAGCTCGGTATATTTCTGCTACAATCAGGGGAACCACTGTGCTAGTAGGTTTCTTCATAGCAACATCTAGCATTCCTACTAGGCCAAGGTCTATGTGACCATCTTTTCTAGGACAAACTACAACTCCCATAAAGGCCACCATGAAGGCTAATCCCCGTCGGGCTTTCCATTTGTCCTTATTTCCAGCATGTGTTAGTCCTGTATTTGGTTCCTCAAAACCTTTGGGGTTACCATACCGGTGATATAGGAAATGTAGTGTACAACATCCTTCTGCCAGATGAGGGTCCTGAATATCCCGACTGATGTTCAACAAGTCCAAAAACCTATGAAGAGTTATCGGCCATGGGGCCAAAGGGTATCTACCGTGGAAGTTCCCGTTGAGACCGGCATATCCGGCAATTTCTTCCAATGTGGGTGTGAGTTCAAAATCTGCAAGCCGGAATACATTACGGGTCGGGTCCCAAAATGGTATCAGTGCCTCAATGACATCCTTCCTTGGTCTGATTTTCAATAAATCTACAAGACCACCCAGGCTTTTAAACACAGTATCCCTGCTTCCTTTTCCCAAGTCATGCCACCACATATGGAGTTTCAAAGGGATCTCGCTCAGGACTGAGAAGGTTTCGATGTCACTTGAATTCATCCTGCACATTATTTAGGGGAACTTAATGATTTATTTTGAAAAAACGGCTATTTGTGCAAAAATTCTTTATTCAGAAAATAAGGACTTGGATTTGCAAATACGGCCTTTCAGCACTTCTGGGAGGAAGATTTTAAGGTTGTGCCCGCAAACCATTTAAAAATGACTCAAGGTGGCTATTCTTACAAAACGGCCTTCCGGCGTCCTTTTGGGGACATTCGGCTTATTTAAACAGGAATGGCATCACCCGACTTATTTACGACACAAAATTGGCATTTTTGGTTATTTTTGAAAAAGGAAGGGTTGGACCCGATGAGGGTTGCCTACGTATCTCACATCCGGTGAGAATCAAACCGGCGTAGTTCGGGCAGATTTGCCAAAATCAAAATTATTTTGAACAACAATTTTCTTCCTTCTTTTTTTTTCAAATATTTTTCTTTTTTTTTTTTTTTCATTTTTCACAAATCCGACAGCATTTCGGTACTATTTGGGCATTGGGGTTTTTCAAAACAAATGGTCACCCTCACTTAGTCCTAACACTGCTTATTTCCTCAATTTTCACTTATTTAGACAAGCCAGTCAACATGCAAAGCCGAGCAAATAAATGCGCAAGTAGCACGTAAGATGCATCAGGATGGTCAATTCATTTCAGGTCATCTGTCCTAGACGGACCCAACCCCTGTGTTGAGTCCCCTAAGTCAAATGCACATGATGCAAACAAACGTCCTACTAGGGATCCGGCATGAGTTTTTGTTCTTCTAGGTTTAACCCTAGGTTTATTGGTCTAGACCTGGCTTACCCGAGCGGACAACTCGAGCCGAGGGGGAGGCAGCGTACCGGGGATACAGAAGCTCCGCCGGCTTTGCAACTTATCCAACCTCGTTCTAAATTGGAAAAGACTCTAAACAGAAGAGAAGCTACACGAAGTGCACCCTTCTCCATGATGTACAAGACTCAGAAAGAGGAAGGGATTCGCGACAGTTTATATATACAATTTCAACAAATATCAAAGCGGTAAAACATTTAGCACATATAGCATGGAACATGTAGAAAATCAGATAAAGCCAAATATAACAATTGTACTAAGCTCGAATTCTTGAACCCTGAATCGAAATTCTGGGTTCGTTCTCCAGCAGAGTTGCCAGAGCTGTCACACCTCCTTTTTTACACACCTACCCCGAAGG
>NC_031989.1:32279478-32302278 GCF_001879085.1 Nicotiana attenuata
ATAATTATAAGGGAGTTTTCCATTTAAAGTGACATTATTCAAATGGGATTTTATTTATTTTTAGAGTCGCCACTTGGGATAGGATTGGCTTTTGGTGTCCAAGTACCCGGTTTAATTTAAATCCCAAATCGAGGAAAATTTCGACTTCCCAATTGAGTCTGCGAACCAAGAATTCTGTGTATAAGGAATTCTGTTGACCGAGAGAAGGTTTAGGCACCCAGATCCCGTGGTTCTAGCACGGTCGCTTAAATTATCATAAATGGCTAAAATCTGTTTTATACATTTTAAACCTATAGTGCAATTTTAAGATTATTTACCGCTTTTATTATTTTTTTAGAAAGTGAACGCGTTTAGAGCATGTTTTTGGATCACGTCACATGAAATGCACCGGATCCTCAACACCCTCTTATTCAACGTTTTGGGATTTGGATTTGGTTGCATGAAATGCACACCAGTTTAGGAAAGTAAATTATTAAAAGCGCGCCTAAAGTGACTAACGGTTATTAACTTTCGGGAGCCATGAAATTGCTAAACAGTCCCGAATTCTAAATATTTTAATAAGTATTTAATGAGGCCCCGCAATTTAATGGTTTTGTGCGCGCGCGCTGTCTCATGTTTATTTAAAGGCATCCTAAAAAGAAACTATGATTTTCTCGTTAATGTTGTCTCTAAAGGGCCCTAAATTAATTCATTTATAAATTAGGGCCTCAAGTTTCAAGTTCCGAATTCAAACAAAAGGGGAAGACCTCTTAATTTGAACCCGCCACCTAATTTCGAGAACCCAAATTTATATTTTGAATTAATTCCATTGTCCTAATGTTATAGGTTTTTTTTAAAAGACTTTTGCGACTTAACAAATTAGGATCTTTTGAACATTAAACCAGGGTTTTTGCGAATCTGCTGTATTTTCATTTAAAGTTGGGCCAAGCTTTGGGCTTCTGATGTCGTCCTTTTGGCATTAAGTCTGATCCTATTTTATTGCAAACACCACTTGCAAGCGGGCTGCCCAATATCCAGGCCATGGCACAGGCCCCAAGTCCTCTTATTTCACAAAAGCTGGACAGCCTGCGGCCTTGTAATAGCCTAAAGGACCTGATTGCTAAGTTAAATTTTGTTTTTTTTTTTGTTTGGGCTGTTGAATTGCTTTTTCATGGCTCTAACAGGCCCAGACATTTATAATCCAAACCAAATGTTTTTAACAAAAACATTAGCGTTTTAAACTACAGCTATCATCAGGAATTAAATTCGTTGCATAAAACGTGGAACTAATGCCTCAAAACGTCCAGATCTTAAATCATTTTACTAAGTTGAGTTTTAGCACAAACAATGATTAGAAATTCCACGCTGTTCTTCACGTTTAGCAAATTACTCCGGCGGTGAGATAAATCTAAACAAAACATCTGAATTAACCTACGCTAGAACTAATATTACTGGATAAATACACACTATTTATAACAGTCCAGTTATTACAATGTCAAATAGGTCCAGGTCGTTCTATGGCTTCAAATGCTATTTTCTACATAATTTATTGTGTAAGTTAATGGTGTACAATAAACAAAGCTAAACTGAAATTGTATGAGTTAACTTGTCTTTATTCAAATAACTCGAATACAACTTTGCAGATTTAGCCTTCATACTTCAGTGGAGGTTGAAGAATACCTGGAATTTTATTTAAAAGGAGAAGGAAAATTGAGGTCAGCTTGAGCAATAACACAATGGCAGTGAAAATTTCAGAGCAGCAACAAGGATGAATTTGGAATCAAAATTTCTTCAACAAATAACCCAGCATCATTAGCCCACAGCAAACACAGCACTCAGTTGATCCAAAAATTTGACTCAATTTAAACTCAAAAAAAAAACCACGTGAAATCAACTCTAATGAACCTTTGAAACTTCAGCTGACAGAAGAAACTAAGCTAGAAGATGTAATTCACTCCTAAAAATGGAAATTAACGCTAAGGGTCTTTAACGAAGCACCAGTAATTTTTTGGCTTTTTATTTCTACTGGATTTTCTATTATTTTTGGATTTTTTGAAGGTTGAAATTTTCAAAACCAGATCTGAAATTAGAGAAGGGATTTTTGGGGAGAATTTTTGGAGGGCTCCAAAACTCTTGAATTTTCAGAGGGGTCTCTAAAAACTTCTTAAACAAGGCAATGGGTGTGCCTTTTTATAGGCAAAAGCACTAGGCTTCCTTCAGAATTTTTTTTAGTTTTTTTTTAGTCCTTTCTCATTCAAGCTTTTAGTCCCTTAATTTTAACTTTGTTACCAAAGTAACACACCTATTTTAATTGAAATGCTATACTAAAGCCCATTCTTAGAAAGTCCTCACCCATTACAATTCCCTATACATATCCCTTACCCACTTTTAAAATTACTCAATTTGAAGTAACTACATACCCTTGACTAGCCTCAAATTACTCTCTTGACAATCCAATACTGACCAAGCAAACCCTTTACTTTAGTTAAGTAACTATAGTTAATCCTTTAGTAATCTAATCAGCCTAAAACCAATCAATTAACCGCTAACTACTGAATTAAAACTAAAGATATTATGCAAACCATGATTTTTAATAAAACAGAACAGTATCTGAACAGGGTTTGAAACAACAATTTAACTAAGATTAAAATGAAACAAAATTCGAATTGCCCAAAGACTTTATCGAACAAGTCTAAACACACGTTAAGAATCGAACTATTGAATTTAAAGGCTAAAATTCATGCGTTTGAAACATGCAAATACGATACACTAACTTATTAAAATTAGCTCAGAACACATTTACTAAATCAAAAAAAATAACAAAACATAAAACAAAGAAAAACAATAACAAAATTCAGATTAAAAGAAGGCGTTAAAAAACAGAATTAACCTAATGAACTTAGAACTCTGCGTAGGCACTGTTGCTGTGAATCCTCCAGGATTCTTGACACGTAACATCCCTAATCGGTGTTTTTTCACAAAGAAGACCCACATGATTAGGGAAATTACGTCAAAAAATTCCCTAAATTTGTTGAGCTAGGGTGTTCTGCTGGTTTTAAGATTTTGAAATTTCGAGAGTTATTGGCAAGATT
Source organism: Nicotiana attenuata (assembly GCF_001879085.1). Classification (NCBI taxonomy): domain Eukaryota; kingdom Viridiplantae; phylum Streptophyta; class Magnoliopsida; order Solanales; family Solanaceae; genus Nicotiana; species Nicotiana attenuata. The sequence goes on from NC_031989.1 coordinate 32,282,550, forward strand.
TTCGAAAGGTTTTGGTTGAGGGATTAATTGATGAGGGAAGTCATGGAGACTTGGGTGTGTAATTTGGGAGGATTTGGAGGTTTGTTGTTGGCCGGAAACTTGATCTAATATTCGAGGTCATATGTATGGATTTGCGGGGAAGTTGGTTTTGGTGGGTGGAAAGAGAGGTAGAGAGAAGACGAGTTGCGTGATTTTTTGGCGGTAGTCTTGGAGCATCGCCGCCGGCGGCGGACGATTTCCGGCCGGCGGCGGACGGCGGAGGACTGGTGGTATGTGGTGGCTCAGGGCGGAGGGCAGGTGGCGGCGTTTATTTATTGGGGTCTCTGAAGGATGGGGGATGAGAAGCAGGAAAGTGGTGAGGGTAGGAGGTGTGTTTGGACAATAGTACCTTAAAACAAACTTGGGCTTCAGGACCGTCGATCAAGAAACCTCGACAGGTTGCTGATGAACGAGCCCAAACGACGTCGTTTTTGATGGTGCTGGGACTGGACCGGCGTGAGATTGGACTGGGGTTTGGGGAATTAGTTTGGGCTGATTGAATTAAACCAAAAATTGCCCAAAGTTTGGGTCTTCAAAAATAGAAGATTCCACTTCTTTTGGTTTTGTTTTTTTTTCTCTTTTTTTTTTCAAATTAAATTTAAAAGTCTAAATTAATTCTAAAAACTAAAAGTAACCTACCCAATTTATTTAATAAATTATTATTAAATACCAAATTTAAAGGGAATCTAACCCAAAATCAAAGCTAAAAAATTAAACAACGCAAACAAATAACTCATTTTTTATATTTGTGATTTTACATATATTTGTGAAATTCCTAATTACTAATTAATAAAGATAAAATCCTAAATGCAAATGCAATCGCGAATTTTGTACTATTTTTCTATGAATCATGTCACCTAAAATGCTCACGAGTAAAGATGCAAATAAAACACGAAAAATTGTTGCAATTAATTCTTAACAAATGTTAAACAATTTAAAGAGAAAATTGTAAATTAAATTAAATCTGTAGGGAGTAATTCGTGCAAGGCAAAAATCACATGCTCACAATGATGCACGAGATGTCTTTATATTGCGCTTGGGCCGTAAGGGCCCCTTCAGGAGTCTGTACACCCTTAGTGAGCGCGGACCCAGGACTGTTTATTATGTGAGTCCGAGGGCCGGTAATTGATTATGCCACGAGATGGCATTGTTTTGCGCTTGGGCCGTAGGGGCCCCTCCCGGAGTCTGTACAACCCCCACGTTTGAGCGCGAGGTAACCTATTATGATTGTGAGATAAGCCGAGGGCTGGTATTTTCCTGTGTTTGCCCGAAGGGGCTGGTATTATTCCATGTGTTTGCCGAGGGGCTGGTTAGTTGTTTCCATTGTGTGCCCGACGGCCTGGTATTTTTCATGTGTTTGCACCGAAGGGGCCTGGTGTTGTGTTCCATTGTGGTTGCCCGAGGCTGTTCGTTGGTTTGTTCCCGAGGGGCTTAATTCTGTTGATATTGTGCCCGAGAGCGGTTCTTTATTGTGTTATCTTTTCTAAGTTGCCGTGTCATTTACTTGCTTAACTGTTTAAAAAAAGGCATTTTGAAAGAAAGCTTTAAAATTGAAACTAAAAGTTGACTTTTACATATTTTCACTGTTTAACTGCTTTTATGAGTTTTACTGCTTCGTTATAGCCCGGTTGATGTGAATTTACGTGATTTCTTATTACTCAGTCTGCAATTATTATTATTACTCACTTTGAGTTGGAGTACTCACTTTACCTCCCTTGCACCTTGTGTTGCAGGTTTCAGGTATTTCTGAATCCGGCAGCCGGTATTGGTTGCTGAGAGGCAGGAGTCATCAGAGTTTTAGGCAAGGTAAACGCCCGACGTTCGCAGCACTGCTTTTTCTTCCCTCTCCCTGCTTATTTTAGACTGTATCTAGGTGCATTTTTTTAGAATTTTTGTTGTATTTAGACCTTAATAGATGCTCGTTGACTTGGTGACCACCCCGAGTGTTTCGGGCTATGTTCTATTCCGCAACTGTATTGTTTCACCTATTTGGGATTATGATTATGTTAAAGACTTAATTTGTATTATCTTAATGCCTTAAAATGAATTGGGAGCTGTGTCGGCTGGCCTGTCTTCACGAGAGGGCGCCATTCACGCAATCGGGTCTTGGGTTTAGGGATCGTGACCAAAATGTACTTATTTATCTATGTTCAAGAATTAGAAGAGAATTCTATTATTTTCAAGTTTTTATTTATGTTCTATGTACTTACAATTGGGGTGAAGCATCTGTAGTCAAACACCTTGTTTCTTGCCACATATTTTATTACATTAAAGCGAGGCACACGTACAACGCACGTACACTAATTTCACATTGGACAATATTAGTAATTTAAGTATTTTCATTAATATTTAATAAAAATTGAACAATTTTGGAATGTTACGATATTATTTGGTAAAATTTTTGCAGAATTTATTTGTTTTTAAATTTTGCCTTTACTTATTGTTATAATTTTTCTTCATGTTTCTTTACACAAGAAAGTTAATAATATGTTTTTCCCCTAAACTTGCGCTTCCCTTTACTTCCACTGTAAAATGACTTCTTTTGTTTGCATTTATTATTTGGTTAAAATTTTTCTTTCACGTTTCTTATACAAAAAGGAAAGCAAATAAAAACAATTTTCCTACACTTTTTAGCTACTTTGGTTCAATCTCATTAACTGATCGTATGTGTATTTGACTTTGGTTAAATTTCCCTTACTCTTTGGAGTAGGTTAAATATTGGTATTTTTTGTTACACTAGAATAGTTAATAACTTTTTCCTAAAACATTTACTATTTGTTCAAACTCTCAATGAATGACTTTATTTGTCATACAAGGAAAAGTAAATAGCACGTACACTAGGAAATTTTGTAGTTAGATTGTCCACGAGCATATAATTTGTTTTATGTGTCAACCATGCGTGCCAAAATTACTTTTATAAAAGAAGCTACAATTGTCACAAATTAATCGTTCAAATTACGCCCTATTACAATACCGCAATTCCAGGTTTTTGTTTTTCTTTTACTAATATCAACATTTTTTGCTACTTTCATATTTTGCAAGCACGTTTTGCATGCACCAATTTTTATTGTTGCATCAACAATTTATCTTTATTCGTTGCATTAACAACTTTTTATTATATAATATTTTTTCATGTTTTGGACGTGGGCTAATTCACGTCTCACGTAATTTACAAATTTTAATACAGGGTTATTGGAACAATTGCAATTCATTCATTCACAGAAAATCGTGTTAGACATTAGATCTAAGTCTTATTACTTAAAATTAGTATTGTTTTTTCTTTGTTTGTATGATTAAAATACTTATTGCTACCAGCTCATAGTTGCATTGTTTTTAATAGAATTAAAAATTAGATTATATGCCTTAATTCTTGTGTAATATTAATGATTTGCATTATTTGCAATTAGATCATGCTCGAATCAATCAGGTTTCAACAATTATGATCCGTTTAGGTAAAGAATCTCCTTATAGCCATTAAAAATTAATCAATTATTGAAATTAGTTACTTTGATAACTTATAAAAACTTTTTTATGCTTTATTTGTTACCACCTGCCAATGGCCAGTTGAAAAGGAATATCAGACCTTTGTGTCCCAATTAAATAGTCTAAGAGTATCTGATTCCATATTACGTAATACGAGTTATTAGTGGTTTGGGAGTGAATTAGTAAAAGAGTTCAACCAAAAAAAATAAATCCAAGGCACCGAAAAACTGTGAACATTAGTGACAAAAGAGTAATTATTATTTAATTCAATAATAATATAAATTATTTCATGCTTTCAATATAATAGTTTAACCATCGGTAAACTTAAAGTGAAAACTTTTTACACCGGAACAAAAAATTCAAGCTACACTTTTAATGGTTATATTTGCAGATGTGGGAAAAAATATTTACAACAAACAAGATCTGAAAAGGCACGGAAAGCTCTTAGTGGAATGCCGTGTAGCCTTTTTTTACCTTTAAAAATAAATATTACATTGGACAAAATGTAAAATTTTATTTTCCTAATATTTTAGGATCTTTGAAATAATTTAAGATTTTAGTTATTAAAATATCTCTTTATTCAACCAAGGTAGGAGTCCTAATATTTAGATTTTAATTCAACCATATTTTTATATATTACCAAATCCTTTCCTTGAAAATTGGTTGTCCAAATACGAGAAAAAGAAAAATATTATTGAATCTGATTTATAGATAATTTATTCTAAAATTGAGGTTCGTGTATTTATGTTTTGATCAAATCTCACTAATGAGGTGATTAATGTAATTTCAATTAAAAATTGCATATTAAAATTATTCTTTATTTAAAACTATAATGAGCTAATATTAACAGTTTGAATCAACAAAAATCATATTAATAATAGAATTTTTCGGTTGTATGTTAAATTATTATTACAGTTCTTGATTGAATATAACAATTTGTAATTATTACAAAAATATTATCGTTTATGTACGAAAGTTTAATATTTAAAAATTAAATTATATAATATATTTAATTAATATATTATTGTTTTTCATCATGACCACTTGTCAGAAGGTTTTTCTTTCCTTTCCATAAATAGGCTTTCCCCAACCGACGATAGGGATTCTTACTTGTTTTTGCACGATTTTTGAATTGGAGTGAACAAAATACATGATTTTACTTCAAAATCTTAAATAATATTTATCAAAAGTTTACATTATAGTTTCAACCTACAAATTGTAGCTTTATTTAGTTAATCAGATTGTATTGCACGATAGTCTATGAATCTTTACATTATTTTTAACAGCAAAAAATTAGTTAAATTTTAATTAACATGTAATTTATCACATCGGCCTTTTAATATAAATAAAAAATAAAGCAAAAAAGAAAAAATTCTTTATAGAATAATGAAGGTGGGCAATTACCACCCAAAGAAAAAAAACTACTAACTTTTAATTTATAACATTTAGGCTACTTTCTTTCCGTTCTTTACTTTTTATTTAAAATATAAAATACAGTGTTCAGTATTATAGTTAAATATTTTAAAAATTGTAGATTCATTAAATTAGGGTTCACGCGGCAAAAGCGCGTACCCTAGACTAGTTTAATTAAAAAAGAATAGGTTTATAGATATTTAATTAAATAAATTTTAAATAATTTTTCCTAGTACAAAAGTAGAATTTTTTTCATATAAAAGGAAAGAACTTTTTAGATATTAAATAAAGTAATTGTTGACTTACTTAAAAATAGGCTAGTATAAATAGTTTTTTAACTGTGAATCAGAATTTGATTTTTGACAAGAAAAACATGTACAAGTAGGAAAGATAGTATTATACTCAATCAAACAAAAAAGGGCTTGATTCTTTTTCAAATGTTTATATTGCTTACAGATAATGTTATCAATTCGTATTAACAGTTGCCATCCTGGCGGAAAATAAAGTTTTTCAAAATTAAATTTTTGATTTAAAATCTTTGATAGGATCAACAATGTCTCAAAAAAGATTTAAATTGTGTTGGCTATATTATCAATTGAAAAAAATTATTGGAAGAAATCGATATAAAAAAAATATTTAAAATTTACATCAATAAAAAGCTAGAAGAACGGATTTCAATATATCATATATATATATATATATATATATATATATATAATATAATATATATATATAATATATATATATATATATTCATTTAAGAACAACCTTAGGCCTCATATTAAGCTTTGTCTTTAGCGACTTAGACAATTTTGTATTACTATAATATAATTATTACGAAAACAGTAAATTTCTTATAACATAAACAGAAACAAAAGAAAAAAGAAAAATTAGAGATAGAAACTGGAGGGATTGTCAGAAACCAAAAATCAGTAAATATATTTTCAGAATAAAATCGAGCCCACTGAATGCACAATGTCGTCCTTAAGAAATTATTCCCCTCATGTACCCGAGTGTTGGAACATCCTAGGATTAGAACGATTTAACTCACCAGAGTGTTGGTACCAAAAATGCGGTTGAAAATAGCGAACCACATGAATCTGCGGGAGTTCTGACCCCTTTGATCGAAAATTTTCTTCGTTTGCTACTAAACCGCTAAGCTCATTTCTCTTATTAGGTCTTACCTTTTCTACAGTGTGACGTTGCAAATGCATACCATGCAAGTCATTCACTATCCACCCACATGATGTAAATCACACTAGAATTTCATGTTGCAAAAGAACGAGAAGAAGCTCAGAAATTTCGTAAGGAAAGATTCTGGATCAAGACATATTTATAGCCATTTTCTTGGCGTTGTTTCTGAAAAGTTTTGCAACCTTTCAGAAATGGGCCATGGCTGTTGGAATAGGTGGGAAATGTTTCGCGTTTTAAATATTCAGGAAAAAAAAGTATTTAAAAATGATCCTGAAAAGCAAAACAACTGACGTCGCGTCACTGGTCTTGAATTATTCCGGCGTTGACTTTTCCATTAATTTATTAAATAATTGAAAGAAATTTTGTCCAAAATATTAATTCAATATTCAGAACTCGAAGGCCAATCCAATGCGATGCGAGCGTACGACGACGACGCCGAGGCTATACTTCTTTTCCAACCCATTTAACACCAAGGAAGGGGCTTTCTCAATATAAGCACATTCTCTTCTTTCCACCTACCAATGAGGGACACCTTGCTCTTTCCAAAGCGAAAATGGCTCACTGTGATGACCAATAGGTCATCTTATATCTTAGAACCTAATTCTATGTTTCGAAGCCATCAAATACCTTATTTTTGCCTTCCTCGATTTACAGTGCGCAGTCGGGGTAGTTTTTTCGGAAAGCTTTTTATATTTGAAAACTGATAAAATATGGAAATTGTGCTTTCAAAAATCCCTTATTTTTGAGTTAACTTCAGTATTCAACATTTTGAAGAAAACGGACCCGGGATTCCGTTATTTTTTGACAGTTGTCCGTATCGTTATTGGGGACCATGGGGTATGCCCAGAATACGAATTCCGAGGTCCCTAGCTCGAGTTATTAATTTTTGTCGAAAATTAAAAGTTTTGAAAGTTTTAATAATTTTCTAAGAATTACTGATGTTTTGGTTTTGTTGATACTGGGTCCGCATTTTGGTTTCGGAGTCCCGGTACAGCGCCCATTACTATAACTTATGACTGTCTGTCAAATTTTGGTGAGAAAACATAGTTTGTTTGACGTGATTTATCTCTCTTTTGAAAGTAGAATGGTAGCCATATGCAATGCAGATGTAGATGGAGACAACCTTTAGTCTTGGAAGGCAGAATAGTAGCCTTATGCAAATTGGAAGGCAGAATGGTAACCTTATGCAATGCAGATGCAGATGGAGACATCGTTTAGTCTCGGAAGGCAGAATAGTAGCCTTATGTACCAAATGGCAGTAGAATTTTCTTAGCTAATAACAGATTACGGTGTCGTGATTACTGGGAGAATTGTGACATACGGAACATCATTGGTTCTGACAATCGTATTCCTTAACAATGTTTGTCTCATGGGCGTACAGTATGTTAAGTATTTCGCTATCCTAGTGCCTGCATTCGAAGAGAAATTGTGAGTCTTGTAAGGGGGAAGGTTAGTTTGTATCCCCGCTGGCTAGCTTGACTTGTTCAGCTTTGATCTGGTGATACCGTCTGTACCATTGGGATAGCGTTGCTAAACAAAGTAGTTTCAATAATAAACATGCACGATTTTGTAAAAGTATGACATAAATGTATAATTAAAAATAGCTTTTAGATGAACCAACGACTGTGATGTAGTTCGGGACATTGCAACCTCTCCTGCTACAGAATTTTGAGGGTCATCCTCAAAATTCTGCCCCAGTTTGATGGGTTGACATTTCTGACTGTTTCTCGTGTGGCGATTGGCTGAAATTAGTTCGGAATTTTGAGGGTCCTCCTCAAAATTCTGCCCCAGTTTCCAATTGCGGGAGGAAATGAAAATTTTATTGAATTGTGACCGAACCCATAGGGCTGCCTACGTATCATCTCTTAAACGGGAATCAGGTCAGGCAAAGTTCCATTTACATCATATAAGGAAAGCATAAAGATTACACATAGTAACGCTTGACTACATCTAAATTGATCGGCTTTGGCCAGACTTCTCCGTCCATTTCTGCAAGTATGAGGCTCCTCCTATAGGTGGCCCCTGCATTCTTCAGGCCAAATGGCATCATCTTGTAACAGTAAACTCCCCACGGCGTAATGGAAGTCGTTTTCTCAGCATCTTCCTCAACCATCAAGATCCGATGATAACCAGCGAAGCAATCTACGAATGACTGTAGCTCATGCTTGGCGCAATGTCGATCAGGATGTGTATATTTGCCAAAGGGAAGTCGTTTTTCGGACTGGCCCGGTTGAGATCCCGGTAGTCGAGACAGACTTTGAATTTCCCATCCTTTTTTCGCACTGGCACAATGTTGGCTAACCAATGTCGGGTATTCTACTACCCTGAGAACCTTAGCGTTGATCTGCTTGGTGACTTCTTCCTTGATTTCCAAACTCATATCAGGCTTGAACTTTCTGAGCTTTTGCTTTATCGGTGGACACATTGGATTGGTCGGCAGTTTGTGAGCCACAATTGACGTACTCAGACCAGTCGTGTCATCATATGACCAGGGGAATATGTCCTCATACTCCTTTAGAAATTTTGTGTATTCTTTCTTCTCCGATGGAAATAGGTGAATGCTGATTCGCGTTTCCTTGACGTTTTCTGCATCTCCCAGGTTGACAAATTCGGTCTCGTCCAGGTTGGACTTACGTCTGTTCTAAAAATTTTCGACTTCTTTGACAATCTCGTCAGGTATGTCGTCTTCCTCTAAATCTATGTCCGTTTGTTGCGTTGTCTCATTGTATGCGACAGTCATTGGTTCATCATGACAAGTAATAGTAATGCTGTATTGGTAAAGCAAGGAGAGAAAACGATAGCAATAAATATTAATTCATAGGAAAAGTCAAAAATGCTTTTGATAATTGTCTTGAACATCGAAGATCTTATTGCTGGAATTGATAAATGCGAAAAAAAAGCATTTAGTAAATAAAATAGTGAATAATGCTTGTTTTAGCCTTGCTACCCTGAGGCTCGTCGGGCTTTGGTTGTCCTGATGGTCCAATTCTTGAGATGTGCTCCTTTGCTCACAGCCTATATGGAAGGGCCTTCCTCCCCCTCCTCCTCAAGAATAACGCAGCAGTCCATATTACTGTCCTCTTGAAACAAGTTCTTCATTACTGCAAGTGCTTCTTCTTCATCCGACCCATAAATAATGTCGGCATGTTGGAAGGTCTGCTCCAGATGCGGTATTAGCTGCTCTAGTGGTAGTAAGGACCGCGCCATGGTGGCGACCAGCTATTGAATTCTTCCCATGTGTGTTCATATCCCAAACCGAAGGTAGTGCCATATTTCTTGAGTTTTATGGGTTTACAGATTCCTTGGAGGTTATTGCCGAGCCCTTTGCCAGGTTCGTACCCACTCCAACTCAGTATACTCGCGACTTTTCTATCCCACCACTTGTCTTTGTCGATAGAATTGACCCGTTTAATGTGGTGGTAAGTTTCCCCACCCAGCTTCCTTTTTCCCTCGATTGCCAGAATGGTCTGGCGACTATATATAGGGTTGCTACCGTTGCCGTGAATGATCACTTCCTGGTGATTCCATTCAAACTTTACTGCCTGATGCAGCGTTGTTGCTACGCCCCCAGCAGCATGGATCCATGGCCGTCCCCGTAGCAAGTTGTAAGACGCTGGTACATCTATTACCTGGAAATCTACCTCGAACCAGGTTGGTCCAATCTGCAGGCATAGACTAATCTCAGCAATGGTGGATCTCAGAGAACCATCGAAGGCTTTCACATTGATTTCTCCATCCTTTATCTCATGCAGCCCTTTGCCCAACTTTTTAAGTGTTGCCAGCGGACAAATGTTAAGACTATAACCTCCATCGATCAGGATCCTGGTGATGAAATAATCTTCGCATTGCACGGTGATGCGCAACGCTTTGTTGTGCCCCAACCTTTCAGGTGGAAGCTCGTCCTCATAAAAGGTGATCTTATGGCTTTCCAGAACTTGTCCTACCATATTAGCCATTTCCCCGCTAGTGATGTTACTTGGTACGTACGCTTCATTCAGCACCTTCAACAGAGCATTCTTGTGCGTCTCAGAAATTTGCAGCAAAGAGAGAATGGATATTTGTGCTGGCGTCTTGTTTAATCGGTCGATGACTGAATATTCCTTGGCTTGTATTTTCCTCCAAAGGTCGTCCGGACCTGTCTCAATGAGGTGTGGCCGATTGGAAGCCTCCTTGCTTGATTCAGCTAGATGTTCAGGGGTATAGACTCTACCAGTTCTTGTCATACCCTGTGCTGCGACAGTTTCTTCAACCAGACCTTGCCCTTTCCTTCTCGCCTCGGCTGTATAGTACTAGGGTATATCATTTGTATAGAAAGGTGGCGTGGTTGACATCGCCACTTCAATGGAACATGCGCCTTGGGTGGCAAGACTGCAATCTCAAATGGTGCGGGTGTATTTGCCGGAGACACGAATTCAACCTCAACTGGTACCGTTGTTTTTGTGGGTGGTGCTGCTTCAAACTCAAGAGGTATAGACATATTCACCTCAGCGTCTTTAGACAGTTGGATCTGGACTATGATTGGTTTGAGAGTAATTGCCGGTTTCTTTAGGTCATCACCTTCTGCGATCAACCCGATTGATCCCTCGGGATCCCAGTTATCTTCTACTTCAATCATGTGGATACCTCCACCCTTATGGTCTGGCAGAGGATTGTTGCGGACGATTGGAGCGGGTTCCTTTTCCACAATGATCTTGTTATCAATCAAAGACTGTATCTTGTCTTTCAAAAAGCGGCATTCATCGATGGTGTGCCCTTTTATGCCGGAGTGGTATGCACAGGACTTGTTTGGATTAACCCATTGAGAAGGATTCTCAGGGGTTGCAGCAGGGATGGGGGTGACATAACCAGTAGTTTTGAGCTTTTCATATAGCTGGTCGATGGGTTCAGCGATGGCGGTATATTATTTTGGAGGTCTGCGATCAAAACTAGGTCGAGGTCTAGGGAAGTTTTGGCGTGCAGGGGGTAATTGATAATGGGATGGTTGAGAATTATGAGTGTGGTAGACATGAGCGAGTTGAGAGTATCTGGGTGAAGTAGGTTGATATGTAGGAGGTGGAGATGATTGATAAGTTGGTGGCGGAGCTTGGTACGAGGGTGAGGGTGCTTGGTAATTTGGGGTTGGCTGGTCTGTGAGTGGAGGTGTAGGGTAAGTTTGGTATTTGAGGGCAGACATAGTCCTTTGTGCAACCATCATGGCCCCTACGTCCCTTTTCTTTTACACACCACTAGACTGTAAAGCCTTATTCGTAGCTTGGAATGCTTCAAAATTTGTGACCATACCACTTCTAATACCCTCTTCAATTCTTTCACCTAATTTGATAATCTCGGAGAACTTGTGGTTCTCAATCATCATCGGCTGTTCGTACTGCGGGTCTTGAGCTCGGACAAAGAACTTGTTCATTTGCTCCTCTTCTAAGGCGAGTCTGATCTTAGCAGCTTCGGACCTCCAGCAAGTAGCATACTCGCGAAACGTCTCCGTGGGCTTCTTCTTCAAATTCTGGATATAGAACACGTCTGGTGCGTTCTCTGTATTAAGCCTGAATCTATCCATAAAGTCAAATGCCATGCCCACCCAGCTTGACCACTTCTTGGGATCTTGGCTGATGTACCAAGATAGTGCATCTCCTTTCAAACTCCTCATGAACAGCTTTATGCGGATCCTTTCATCCTTCCCTACTCCAAACAGATTGTCGCAATATGTCCTCAGATGGACCCTTGGATAGCCCGTACCATCAACTATTCCGAACTTAGGAGTTTTGTACCCCTCAGGCAGTTCGACATCAGGCTGTATGCAAAGGTCCTCATAGTTCAGCCCCTCGATTCCTTTGCTTCCCTCGATGCCTTGAATCCGACTGGTCAGTTTCTTAAGTTCCTCGGCCAAATTCCTGATAAGCAGATCCTTTTTGTCAGACTTAGGCGTGTATGAGATAGGTTGGGCGGAGTGTGGCATGGTCTCCACATAGATAGGATTGTTATGGTGGCCTGGTGTATGGGTGTTTATGGAGTTCTGATGTTCTGGGATGAGTAGTGGAGTGTTGTTTGGGGTATGGCAGGTATTACTTTGGTTCTTTGGTGGAGCAGCGTGATGGTGAGCTGCGGGATGATGCTGCTGTTTTGGGATATTATAAGGAGGTGTAAGGTTTTAAGCGTTGGGGAACTTCATATCTGGGGTGTTGAGGGAAAATGACAGGTTTGCCAGATTTCGAACCTGATCGAGCTCTTCCTGGAAATTCAACAGTTTATGTTCAAGCTGTGACACATTCTCATTAGGAACCCAAATACCCTGGCCATCAGTGGCCTCTACCCGTTCAGTTGTGTTCTCCTTCTTGATTTTGTTTAAATCTTCCATTTTGCCTTTGTTCTTGCCTTTAATAGGACTAAGAGGAGGAGTGCGTGGAGGGCCCCTGGATCTTGTGAAATAAGATGATAATGCCAGAGTGCATGAACCAACCTTTAGGGAGGGGAATAATAAAAAGAAAGAAAACAATAAAAATAAAAGGTAATCAAGTCAGTGAGGATTATAAAAAGTATTGCAATATTTAAACACATAGTGGGGGAATGTAAAGCGTGTCCTAATTTGGGAACCTCTTTGTGCCTGAGGTAGGCCTAGCGACAAATAGACTTGGAGAACCTTCAATGCTAAATGCCTCATTTTATTGATAAAAATAGGTGAATCCCAAAACGAAACTAAATAAGCAAGAAATAAAAGTCACTAATAACCATCGTCCTTATTACATTCATAAAGCGAAAAAGTAAATTCTTATCTATTTGGGCCCAGAAGGACCTTCCCCAGATTCGGCAGCCTTGGGTCCGTCGAACAGCTTCCCCAATTCACGAAGTCCCAGCAACAGATATGCTCTGGCTAGATGTCCACCTTCGGTCCCTTCAGCCTTTTGACAGTCTTCGACCCTTTTGAGAAATTTTCCTTCTAGTTCTACTATGCCTCACTCCAAGTATCCTAGCCTTTTGCTGGCACCGATAGCCATGTCTTTCCATTCCTCAATCAACTTCTTGTTGGACTCTTGTATCTCGCGGTGTTCATTCTCACATTCACGGATCCTTTTGCGCAACTGGTTGTATTTGACTTGCGCCTTGGCTTTTGATCTATAATCATGTGGCCTTGAACGAAACCTGGCTGGCTCAGACCATCCTAATTGTCTTCCAACCAACCAGAATAGAAAGGGGTAGAACCGGCGTGACATCTGTCTGGCTCGATGGTGTCTTTCCCCATTACGATCTTGCAGTGCCACATGTGCTGGGCTTGGCACTTGTGGGGACTGTCATCATTTTGGAAGTCATCTCGAAGATGGCTCATCTTGTCGACCCTAGGTATGACTTGCTTCCTACCTGCTTGCCTCATAACTCGAAGAGGGACGTAACGGTATGTTCATCTTAGTCCAATCAGTATTAGGAAAGGTGCATCTCTGGATCGGGCGATGAACTCCTCTGTGGGAAACCACTCGAACATCCATTGAACCTGTTCCTTAGTCAGATTATCAAAGAGCTCAACCCATCCTTTGGCATTCTCAGGTTGAGAGAACATGTCGGGGATGTAATTCATTCGTTTTGGATGGTAGAAAGCGATGTGATCATCCCAGGCCCTTCGCTGAATTTCTTGTCGGTATTCGCCCTTTTAGAGATGTTCCACGAGCCAAAGCTAAAGTAGTAGATTGCAGCCTTCGAAGTGTCATGCTCCTCGTTGACACTTCTCTAAGGCTCGGGATATGTCTGCAACGATCATGGGTACAATATTGAATGTCTGCCCACCAATCCCCTCCATTACGGTCTTGGTTACCATTGCCGGCCTAGTGTGGATTCTCCCTTTTTTTCATTGGAAACACGATCAGACCCAGGAAGCAAAACATGAAGATGAAAACCCTACGACGGATATGTCCCAAGGACATGATGGCAAACTCGTCATGGTAGGTACGGTATGACTTGCTGTGACCGAACCTTTCATACAGGGAGTCAAAAGGTATGTACGATTCCTTTAGGCATACCAATTCTGCGTTCTTCTTCAAACCCATCATTTTTAAGAAACCCTTGCCTATGCGGTTCTCAGGCATTAGCAAACCCGGGGTCTCCCACACTAGACCGGCCAGTCCTTCTATCTCCTCTAGCAAAGGTGTCATTTCTTTGTCCCCAAAGCGGAACACGGCCCTTTCACAATCCCAAAATAAGGTAGCAGCTTCTATTATCATGTTGTTAGGCTGGATCTCCAAGAGGGATGGTAGATTACCCAGATATTTTCTGACGAGGGTTTTTCCACTAGAATGCAAATCTTCCCACCAACTCAGCAATCTTGGGTGGATATTGGTGACCATGCCGAATCAGGGGACTTCGTGCCTCATATTTCAACAAGGCAAACATGGTTAGGCCCTTACCCCCACCAGACTCGACTATTTAACATCAAAAATTAGCATGAAGCATTTAGTTCTCCAAATGAATGCACAAAACGTGATAATGTCTGTTTGGGTTTAGGAAAACCCAGTGGACTTTTGGACAAGGCTATCTTAAAGGATCATTATGTGGACAACATAACTGACCCGGCTAGGTTTGACCATGATACATGCACAATTCAAATAGAGTAAGGTTTCTATGGGGTTTTAGACTGATACCCTTAACCGGACAACTCAAGGGAGAAGACGCAGAACCGTCGACTGCACCGCTGATCGACTAGTTTTACCGCAAATAAGCCTTTCCGAATTTAGGGGTAATGATAAAGGCAGGGCGCAACCACTCATCAAGAGTTGCTATAGTATTTTGTTTAGCACGAGTGGACTATGATGTTGAGCATGATTATGCAATAACTAAAAGAATGTTGACATGTATTTTCACGTTATGAAAGCGATAAATACAGCAATTTTAAAAATTTTAAGCAGTTATAAAGGGAGGAAACAAGAAAGACATGTCAGTTTTTCCTTTGAAGAAGAAATTAAACGATTAAAGGAATTAAACAAATAATTGCACATATGGAGGGTACAAATTCAGAAACACAGTATGAAATGGTAAAAGCCTAAAAATCCCCAGCAGAGTCGAAATCGGGTTTATGACTTTTTGGTTGAGACAACTCGTACCTTTTGGGAAAAGGGTTTGCATTTTTGAAGAGTTACCACCTAACGATTTAAGGTGCGTTAGGGCACCTATAGGGTTCATTTATAACTACGTTTGATAACCAGAGACAGGGTAAGGGCTTGAAATTATCCTAAGGGGAAGGTGTTAGGCACCCCTCAAGATCCACTAGTGTTGTTCCCGGCCAGACAGCTTTTGTGTGAATTAGTACAATTAGCAAATAAACAGGTATGGCTCAAATAGTAGGGGAATTAAGTTTAAATACACAGATGCTTGAGAAAAAAAATAGTTCATGTAAAAAAGTACAATCTAAGCGTATTTGTGAATGTAAAGGAGTTTTCTAGGTTGGTTAGCCTATATGATCACATAAGTACAATGCCCGGTAATCACTCCTTAAAAAGGGGCTACGCGTGGCATTAGCGCACCGATCATCATATCCATATCTACCCTTTCCCACCCCGTGAAGGTAGCTAAAGGGAGGGTTGGTCTCGACCCTTATTGCATGTCGTTACCCGTCCATTCTTATCAGTTCCGGAGGAATTTAGGACTCCTATCCTATAAGGGGGGGGGGGGGGGTGGTTCTAGGCAGACCCTCAGGTTTAAAGAGCAAAACACCAGGCGACAAATAAAAACATATAGGACTGCATTTAGGGGGTAAAACACAAAAATCAGATAGAAAGCTCAGATATACCTCCACAATTAATGCACATAGGCAGCACGACTCATACGCAATTAAGGTCTAAATTCAGATCCTATCAAGGTATTAAAGTGATAACAGTGGGACCAGATTTACTACAAGACTCAGTAAAGAAGTCCTAATCGGGCTTGCCTGCTGATTTTAACACGTTGACAGTTAAACACTAATCAAAAAGACGGTTCTGGTTTTATTTAAAGTTGACTGCCTAAGGCTTGCCTAGGCACGGAATACAGATGACTACATTTTATATAGTGAAACAAGGAAGGTTTTTTAAAGTGGACTCTTGATATCTAATTATAAATCAAGGCAGTTTTTGAAAGAACTTGTTTTAGAGAAAATAAAACATTAATTAAACCAGTTCTGAAACGAACTAAAACGTGGACTGGGTTGATTTATTTAACTAAACTAGTTAAAATCTATAGGCAGAATTTCTAGAGTTATTCCCTATAGGCATGACATCTAGTTGTTTAACACTGATTTCAGAAACTTTGCAGGTATGATGACCAATGAAGGAAAACATGTAACACTTGTTATAACAGAAGCTGGATTAAATTATATCTTATAGGTATGGCATCTATTTGTGAAATTGATTTTGAGACCTATTAAACATGATTTCCAACATGGTAAGGCAAGTATAGTAAAATCCTACTAAACATGATTTCTAACATGGTAGAGCAAGTGTAGTAAAACCCTTTAGGTATGGTTTCTAACATGGTAAGGCCAAATATAGTGAAATGTAAAGTCCTATAGGCATGATTTCTAACATGGTAAGGCCAAACATAGTGAAATGTAAAGTCCTATAGGTATGGTTTCTACCCGCCTTACCC
This sequence comes from Nicotiana attenuata, assembly GCF_001879085.1. Lineage (NCBI taxonomy): Eukaryota > Viridiplantae > Streptophyta > Magnoliopsida > Solanales > Solanaceae > Nicotiana > Nicotiana attenuata. The sequence continues at coordinate 32,299,275 of NC_031989.1, forward strand.
CACAAACATGTAAATACTCGCTTTTTTTACTAGTTACCCCAATATTCGTTTACAAATTATTACAGACCCTGTGAATGAATTACATAAGAAAAGTAAACATACACTGTATAGAGCCTGAAACAGGCCCAAACTTTTAACACCTGAGTACGACTTCCTCCCTGAGTTATGTAATAAACCACCTCAAGTGCCAAGATTGTTCCATAGCCTTTCTCATATCTGGGTGTGTCAGAGTTCCCTAAGGACCTCAAGGGATCCCGGGCAGTGCTCACACCCAGATTGCATAGCCAAGACAGAGTAAGTGCAGTGTGGAAAGCACAGCTTTTACGTGTCCAAGTTCAGAGGGAACTCGAGGGTCCCAAGGCAACGCTTACACAAAAGGGGCAGAACCTAGTGGTCTAAGAGTATATGTTAGAGTGCTTGACATAGATTTAAATATGTTGAGTTGGAAACAAATTTGACATTGATTAGTTTGAAATAAGTTTCGGAAGGAAATAGAAGAGTTTGCCTTAGAGAAGACCAGCTTGAAGAAGAAAAGAAACAGGACAATCAGTCACTCAAGACCAAATCAGCATACATAGTTCAAACACAAACAGGGAAAGGAGGAATTGGGGACAAGTAGTTCATATGCAAAAGCATATTTGCACACATGTTAACACCAGAGAAGTACTACAAAACTTAAATAGTCACAGCAATAGTCTATCACAAAGTGTTCATGACATGAGCTTAACAACACCAGATTTAAGGGGTGCTAAACAGAGTTACACATTAGGTTTAGGGGAAAGGGTTCAGGATCACATAGTAACTAGGTGTCATGCTTATAATGTATTGGGGGTTAGGGGGTAGGGCAGAATAGTAGTAGAAAATGTAAGAAAGCGGTAGACATACTGAATTACAGGGTAATCACATGGCAAAATAGGCATGCTAATTGCAAGGGAGGCAACAAAACCATAAGTAGAAGCATAAGAGAAACAAAAGGAAGTGCAATACAAATAGAGACATATTGTTTTGGAGGTTGTAAATTAAACTGAAAACATACCAGTAAAAATGAGAGAATAGGTGCGGAGTGAGGAGTGAAGAGTAGTACAATGAAGGAAAGTAGAGCAGTAGTGTGTAGAGCAGTAGAGTAGTAGAACAATAGAGCAGTAGAGCAATGTAACCACTCCGTTTTGGCTTGCAGCCAACTGAGTATCTAGTAAGAGAGTATGTATTGTGTAAGAGAGAGTTCGGAATAGTGTAATTGTTCGTCCGTTATGCTAAAGAGAGGGTAGAGTATTTATAGTTTTAGAACAGGTAGGAAAATAAGGTAATAGGTACTGACTTAGCACAATTATAGAAATAATACAAATCAGAATCAATTAAAGACTCAGACTTCCTTCAATTAGGGAGTCATAGTTCAAACGTTTGCAAGTTGTATCAAATAGGGAAAAGAATTACTTATAAGACTGATTTTACCACAGTAGGAGTACTAAAAGCATGTGGCATGTAATAAGGACTAAGTACAGAATATTTTCAAGTAAGGAAAGTACATGTTAAATAACTAACAACATATTTGTGCACATAAATAAGGTAGTGTACAATTTTAATTCTGAAAGTTAGTTCAAAGAATCACGAATGAGATTGAAAATCACAGGGAATCAACACTAACTAAGGAAAGTATCACAAAAGTAAGGAGGCAATTTGAAAAATCGGTACAGAATTACAAGAAAAATACACAAAATCACAGATTCAGGGGAGATATCGCAGGTCTAAGGAGATTACACAAAAATCAATATAAATTATCATGTGAACAATCAACAAAACAAATAGTCGGACCTATTAAATGATAAATAACATGTTTGAACAAAATCAAACAAACCCTAAGAACGGATTAGAGCAGGAAGCGCAAGAGCATATAGAACATACATGAAACCTAGAATGTTCATGAGAGACATGCAAACACATCGCAAACAGACTCAAACTTCAAATCGAGTCCAGAAGTATTAGGATTTCTTAACGAAAACGAATCGAGCAAAGGGAAACACTCAAGTGATGTTTAAACATGTTAAAAATCACAAAGTAATTGCTAAAAATCAGAAAGGAATCGTTTTTTGCAAAAGGGTTTTGAAACCCTAGTCTGGAAAATGTGGAAATCGTTTCATATCAGAGAAATTGTTTGAGGAAAACAGGTGAGATCGGAGGATTTAAAGCTAGGGTTTTCCAGAAAAGTAGTAGAGATGATTGGATGGGTCAAGAACCCATAGATCCGTAATAAAATAAGAAGTTCTTACTCAGAAACGGAAAATGGCCTGAGACAGGGTGATAACAATGTTCCAAACCGAAACCAGTTGGGGCCCTTGAGAAGATCTCAAGGATCGAAGAAATCGAAGAGCCATGGCGTGTGGAAGACCAGGCACGGTCGGATAAGACGTAGAAACATCGTAGGAGGGGTTCACGCTGGTGACGGCGATTAGGGTTTGAGTTAGGTCTCAGAGAGAATTTGGAGAGGAAGAGATTCAAGGGCGGTTCAAATGAGAGAATGGGTAGGGTTTGGGGGGGGGGGGTTCATCGAATTAAAAAAGGAATGAAATAACGTGGACCATTGATCTGGGCGATCAACGCTCGAGATTAAAAAGGGTAGGTTGGGTTCCGGGTTGGGTATGGGTTAATAGGGTGTGGGTCGGGTTTTAATTGTAAAGTTTGGTTGGGAATTGGGGTCCTGATTTGGCTATAATTGAAAGCCAATTTGGCTATAATTTAAATAGCAAGTTTTTCCCTATTTAATTTATAAAAAATAGTAGATAATTTCTGAAAAAATAATTTTGAATGCTAAAATGATTTTAGGATACATAATTAGCAATTTAAAATACAGGATCCAGTTTTATGCATATAAAACATAATTATATTTTAAAAGGGTAAACCTTGCAATTATGTGCAATTTAGCTTTAAAATTTCTAAATGTAATTGCAAAAAATATATAAAAATTATCTTATCCATATTTTGGCATAAATATAGAAATCCAATAGAT